>NC_057879.1:352500-457500 GCF_019740435.1 Gambusia affinis
GAAACAACATTAATGTTTATAAAACATTTTATGCAAAGAACATAGAAATGAGGAGGGGAGGAGTTGGAGAGAAATTGCTTCCAGTTGATGAACCCGGTAACTTTTCAGCTGTTCTTCATTAACGTGACTTAAATAGGTTCTAATATTTTGCGCCCATTGTTGGACACTACATCCAAACCCGATGGAACCGTTATACCTAGGATTTCTGTCGGCTAATGTTTGATCTCTCAGTGTGAACTGGGCAAGGAAATGAGGAAGGGAGGGTCAGTGGACAGCAGCGGATAATTAAAATGACGTGGATAGTTTTAATTTATTGTACGATTAATTGATTTATCGTTTACTGAGACAGACCTATGAATGGTGCTTTATAGCTAAAATTGATTTCTTGATCAATTGATTGAAGTAAAACAAAGTTTGACATAACAACATGCAAAGGCTAGTGGTGTTTCTGCGTGGTTCTCCTTTGGGACGTTGTGTGTCATGCAGAAGCTCAACTTCCTGTCAGTCAGATCATTTATCTCACTTCACAAAGTATTCAGGCAGCTTTCTGGGTTTGTTGCATATAAAAGTCTGGAGTCTCTAGTATGGAGAATATTATTTATGACTGCTTTGATGCTTTTAAAACTACATGGATGAATGAATGCCAATTTTGATATTTGTAAGACATGCTGCCAGCTTGCCAGGTCCATCTTGAAAAGGAGATTGTGAATCTCAACAAAGATTTTTATCTGGTTAAATAAAGGTTATTATTATTACTAATATGTGTCCTCAGGATATCTGTAAAAAATCGGAATTTTCTGATCATGTGTTATTTTTCTTAATATGATCCAATTCATTTAAGAATAGTTTAAATCCCAGATTTTAACTCTAAAAATCAGATTTTCTGAATTTCATCCCTATTAATTTACACCAGATGAGGTGGACAGTATGATACCTGTCCTATTGCTGAAATAAAATCACAGATGTGATGATCATTTAGTGCCCATCTATATCTATAATCTAACATAAGATTGATGAATGTCAGTCATTATTCTTCTATTATATTGTTGATAACTTTAGCAATTGCACAGCTTGTATTGTGCAATTAAGGAAATTCTGTTCAGTTTTTTTATATAGCGCCAGTTCACAACAGATGTTATCTCCATGCAGTTTACAAAAAAACAGTCACCCATCTGTCCATCATCCAACATGCGTATCACCCCTGAGGGGTCAACAGGGGTGCTGGTACCCCTCTCCAGCGGTAAACTGGCAAGAGGCGGGGTCAGCCTGAACAGGTCACCAGTCCATCGCAGGGCAACACAGAGACACAGAATTTAAAGAGACCAATTAACCTGACAGTCGTGTTTTTGAAATGAGGAAGGATTGGCAAACATTAAAGTGTCACTGACACAATAAAACCACTTACATTTAAAAAGATGAACTCTTGTGCTTTTATTCTGTGTTCACAAAAGCTTTTAATAACAAATATTTCTCACACAATGCTATAAATGAATAACTTTTATGTTCATAGATGTGTTTATTACCATTCAGTGATTTGGAGGTGACAGATATCCAGCTCCAACCCTTCACTGTTGGATCCTTCCTTCCCAGAAATGTTGGAGTCATCGTTGCTTCCTGATCAATGTGGCTCAGAAAAGCAGCGTTGCAGTCCTTCAGTAGAAGCAGCTCCCTTTTGTTCATCACTCCATCTGGCTTCCTCCTTCAAAACTGAAGATAAATTGCCCAAATCTTTGCTGAAATCCTAACAATTTCCTCCACTTTTGTGTTTACGGTTTGACTTACCCTGAGTACATCACAAGACGGCTCTGGTGTTTAAGCCAGTTACTACAGATGAAAACGATGACACTCTGCAATCCAGTATTCTATGAGAAATATTTTAAAGCTTTTGTGTACACAAAGTGAAAGCACAGTAGTTCATCTTTTTAAATCATCTTAGTGGGTTTATAGTCAGTGAAACTGTAAGCTCAGTTTATTATTTCAATTTAAAACAGTAGAATCACCTTAAATGTATTTATACTACAAACACAGGTTCTCTCCATTAATACTTTTACACCACAACATATTCAGTTATGTGACCTCTTCTTTCTTCTTCTGCTGTTGCATCACATTTCTTCCAACAGGAGCCGTGAAGATTAGTGATTCTGACGTCTGGCCTGTGGTCAGGATCTACAGAGGAGGCTTCCTGCTAATAGAGTTTCTCTTCCTTTTAGGTGAGTGCACACTAACAATCAGTCACTGCATGGAATTTTTAATCACTTTTTAGAATCATTTCTTTACAAATGTTTGTGCACTGAAGCCTTCCACCCCCACTTATACTGCTTTGACATGCTTTTATTGAAGTAGCTTTTATAATTGAATTTTTTGTGCTCGTTTGGTTTTCTTTAATAAGACAGAGAGATGCACAAATCAGAATTTATTGACCAATTTCAAACAGACAAATTCATGTCAGAGACTTCTCTTTCAGGAAAGCACCACAAAGCTTTAGTAATAGAAAAAGTGATTTTCAGAAAACACTGATGTCATGCATGAGCCCTATGAATTTTATGAATTAAAGGATATGATTCCATTCTTTTCTCATCTTTTAGGGATCAACACCTATGGCTGGAGGCAGGCAGGAGTTAATCATGTCCTCATATTTGAACTTAATCCCAGAAACAATCTCTCCCACCAACATCTGTTTGAGGTGAGAACTCTCTCTCTCTCTCTTTCTCTCTGACACATTCAACACACACACACACACACACACACACACACACACACACACACACACACACACACACACACACACACACACACACACACACCTCAGTCACTGTCTGTATGTGTTGGATTGTTCACTGACTGAACCAGTCTTTATGTTTGGCTGCAGATTGCAGGCCTGTTGGGGGTGCTGTGGTGCGTCAGCTTGCTGTCAAGTCTTTTCTGTGATAACATCAGGATTCCGATGCAGGCCAACCCTCTGGCTCTTTATGGCGTCTTCTTCCTGTTTCTCATCAACCCGTCAAAGACCTGTTACTACAAGTCCCGCTTCTGGCTGCTCAAGCTGCTGGTAGGGCCTCTTAATCATAATACAATGTCTTCTTATTTAACATTTTATTCAGCAACACTGCTATGCAGTTTTTATGACGCGTTACCACGACAACAAGGTTTTATTTTTCACTTTTGGGGGACTCTTGTTTAACCAATTAATCAATCAAGTTTATTTGTAATGCACATTTCAGCATCAAGGCACTTCAAAGTGCTTTACATCATAAAAACACAAAAATCAACAACTGAAACATGATATGTTGTTTCATTTATTATTGCTCAAAAGCAGCTCTAAACAGGTGTGCTTTTAGTCTCAATTTAAAGGAACTCAGTGTTTCGGCTGTCTTGCAGTTTTCTTGAAGTTTGTTCTAGATTTGTGGTGTATAAAAACTGAATGATGCTTCTAGATGTTTGATTCTGGGGAACCAAAGACCTGAGAAGTCTGGAACAACAGCAGATCTTTAATGTATTGTGATCCTGAGCTGTTCAGTGATTTATAAACTACCAACAGTATTTTAAAGTCTGCTTTCTGAATGGGCCTTAGAACTTGATGATGTGCTCTCACCTCCTGGTTTTAGTCAGAACGTCAGCAGCAGCCTTCTGGATCAGCTGCAGCTGGAGGATTTATTTGTTAGGTAGACCTGTGAGGACGCTGCTGCAGGAATCAATGCAACTAAAAATAAATGGATGCATTCCTCTAGATTTTGCTGAGACATCCTGGAGATGTTCTTCAGGTGGTAAAAGGTCGACTTTGTAACAGTTTAGTTAGTATCTCAAAGCACAAATGATATCTGAAGTATTTTTGCAGCTAAACTATCTAAATTGGGCTCTTTCTTTATTTCTCTATACAAATTCTGACATTTTCATGTTTAATTCTACACTATTTTCCAACAATATAGCAGAATTAAGCAAGTAAGAGTTAGTTGTTCTTACTTGCATATACTTTTGGCTGTTCTTCCCACCTCTGCCGATGTTCCATCCCTCACTGGTTATTTAGTGCCAGAAATAAACCCGCTCCTCTTTCAGCAGAAGTTGGGCTCACTATGGCTTTTTCACATATTTAAAAGAAGTCTTTATTTTCACAATAGAAAGAGAAAAGAGTCAGGCAGGAGACGTTAGACCAGAGGCAGCAGGAGGGCGATGATGCAGGGTCTGCTCAGGTAAGGAGCCATTAGAACCAGGCAGCAATCTGTACCAGGTTTTTACAGATATTTCAGGATCACATTCCAAAATATTTTTTGTCTGAAAAGCTAGCATAGACAGCATTCTGTTCCCCTTTCAGTCAGTTCGTCTCTCACACATTATTGTCTAATTTTGCATTTACAGAAACATACTTCAAAGATCGGACACATTAATTTCACAGATGTTTGAGCTAAAGTTTAAGCTGATCATGATTACTCATCATTTTCTGGTGACTCATCTAAGCCCTTTGTTATTTTGGTTTATTTTCTATTAATAAATAACTTGTTTATTTCATTTTACATAAAGATTTATTTATATTAAATCACACTCCTCTGGAGCTGGGTCTGACAGTGGCTACTGTAGCTCTTGGTTACAGCGGTACAGCTTGGGTAGTTAGCTTCAGTTGCTCCCAAGAAATTAGTGAAAAAAAGTAGAAGGCAAAAAAAACCTGGCAACAGTTTTTTCCCTTATAGTCAATATATAAGTTGTACAAATATAAAAAAAATATTTAATTTTCAATGTTCCAGTGGCCCAACAGCAGGTAGTGTTCTCTACATCTTTGCTGTATGCACAAATGCATTTGTTATGTATGAAGTTATTTGCATCAGTCTTGGAATTAAAAAGTTTTGATTTTGAAAATGTATGTCATTTTTTATTTACACACTGCCTTTTCAGAGGATCTCATGTCCACTGATTGTTTTTTCCACATTTCATCATGTTACAAAGCAGATGAATATTTTAAGAGACAGTGAACTGGACCTGTAGCAGTGACTGTCCTGTCTGCCTTCCTCCACAGTTCAGAGTGGTGACCGCTCCATTTCATCATGTTGGATTTGCAGACTTCTGGCTGGCTGACCAGTTAAACTCTCTGGTGGTGGTTCTGATGGATCTGGAGTACATGATCTGTTTTTACAGCTTAGAGCTGGAGTGGACAAAAGAGAATGGGTTATACAGTGACACAGGTGAGATGAACAGAAAAGTCTCTTGATAGAAAAATATCTGGCCGATGCTGATAGATGTGTTGTGTTCAGAAAGCGTGTGTAACACCTACTCCTATGGTGTGCGGGCGGTCATCAAGTGTCTTCCTGCGTGGTTCCGATTCGCCCAGTGTCTGCGGCGCTATCGGGACACCAAGCGGGCCTTTCCTCATCTGGTTAATGCTGGGAAATACTCCACTTCCTTCTTTGTCGTCACTTTCTCCGCCCTGTACAACACACACAAAAGTAAGGTGTTTACTTCTACACATCTGGTTTTGGTAGTGGGATAAAACTAACCCATCCATCCTTCCCTCCAACCATCCCTCCATCCATCCATCCGTCCATCCATCCATCCATCCATCCATCCATCCATCCATCCATCCATCCATCCATCCATCCATCCATCCATTCGTCCATCCATCCATCCATCCATCCATCCATCCCTCCATCCATCCCTCCAACCATCCCTCCATCCATCCATCCGTCCATCCATCCATCCATCCATCCATCCATCCATCCATCCATCCATCCCTCCATCCATTCGTCCATCCATCCATCCATCCATCCCTCCATCCATCCATCCATCCATCCATCCCTCCATCCATTCGTCCATCCATCCATCCATCCATACATTCGTCCATCCATCCATCCATCCATCCCTCCATCCATTCGTCCATCCATCCATCCATCCCTCCATCCATCCATCCATCCATCCATCCATCCATCCATCCCTCCATCCATTCGTCCATCCATCCATCCATCCATACATTCGTCCATCCATCCATCCATCCATCCATCCATCCCTCCATCCATTCGTCCATCCATCCCTCCATCCATCCCTCCATCCATCCATCCATCCATCCATCCATCCATCCATCCATCCATCCATCCCTCCATCCATTCATCCATCCATCCATCCATCCATCCATCCATCCATTCGTCCATCCCTCCATCCCTCACTAGAAGTCCGGAGGTCACTAGTTCACTGCTTTTGTTTTTCTCCTTAATGTCTGTGAGTTGGTGAGTCTTTACCTCCTAACTAATTGCCAACTCCTTCTTCCACAGACTCTGAACCCGAGCACAAAATCTACCTGTACTTGTACATTGCCTGTTTAATTGTAAGCTCCTGTTATACACTGATCTGGGATCTGAAGATGGACTGGGGCCTGTTTGACCGAAATGCAGGAGAGAACACCTTCCTACGGGAGGAGATAGTCTACCCGCACAAGGTGAGCTCCAGCAGAGCGCTCTGGGATCTGTGCATCCATCCACTCCATGTAACTGTCCATCCATGTTTTCCATCCCTCCATCCTGTCTCTACAGGCCATCCATCCATCCATCCCTGTCCATCCATAGTCCATCCATCCATCCTCCATCCCTCCATCCATTCATCCATCCATCCTCTCATCCTTGTTCATCCAATCCATCCAGACATGGGTGATATTCTAGCTACCCTGCTGGTTCCATCCCTTCCAGGTCCAAAAAGGATCCCTCCATCCCTTAATCATCTTTTCATTGTTCACTTTTTTGTTTTTCTCTCATGTCTGTGAGTTGGTGAGTCTTTTCAGAAAAAGATGCAGGCATTTTTAAAAAATCCTTTATTCAACTGTACTTGTACATTGCATCTGTTTAATTGTGGGGACATTGAGCAACATTAATGCATCATTATGGATCGCTGTTTCTAATGCAGGAGAGACGCTTCTCGGGAGGAATTTCTTCCACAAGGAATGAGCTCCAGCAGACTGTGGGAGTTCAGGGCATGTAACTGTCTACTGAGGTGTTTTTCCTGTCCTCTGTCTCTACAGGCCTATTATTAGCAGATGATGCTATAGTGGAGGACGGAGCTCAGGAACCGCCTGGGCAACAAAAACCTTGTTCACCAAGCATGAGACATGGGTGATATTCTAGCTACCCACAGTGAGCACTGGAGGATAGGCATTCATCATACTCTGCTTTATCATCTTTTCATTGTCTATTTTTTGTTTCTCTCTCATGCAAAACATGTTATTGATTTTTCAGAAAAAGATGCAACCCATCAAAATTAACCTGTTTAATCTCAAATTTTTCCTGCAAAATAAGTACATGCATTTCAATTCTTGGACCTCCCTTACACATGATATTTATGAATTATTACATTTTATGTTGGCTATGTTAGTGAGAATGAGCATCTGAATAACTGTGGTGAGTTCAGGGCAGTCCGAGACATGCATTGTCTAAATGCTGATGATCAAATCTGGCGCTGCTTTACAGATGATAAAAGAAAGAAGAAAAATCATGACATGCATTACTTATTATAATAAAGAGTGTTTACAAGAGTGTTCAGAAATATTTTAGAAACATAAAAATTTAATGCGACATCATGCAGGTGTCATTGTCTCAGTGTGCCAAGTGACCTTTGACCTCATTTGATTATTTCATCAATTAGGGAAAATCAGGTGAAAATGTTAGTATGAACAAATCTGTATCTGTGGGGGTATTGCCCCTGTTCCACCAGACCAAACACAAGATCTTTGCCTTGTCCTGTACTAGTTTCAGGCGTGGCGCCATCTTGTGGTCATTCAGTGAATAGGCCACACTGTGTGGAAAGGGTCGGCTTTTGGGGGATGGGGAGTGGGGAGGGGTTCAACTGTGGGAATAACAGTGATGTAGAAGACATCATTTTGATGTTCCTTCAGGTGTAGAAGATCTAAAACATCTTATAGTTTTAAGCTGTGTGGGAACAGCAGGGCATATAGAATAAACAGGAATGCTATGGTCACATAGCACAGTGCTGCTGTCTGTGTTATGCTAGCGGCAACAGTTGTTGCCATGCTCACATTCACTCTTCTTATGATTAAAAGATGAATGAATGGATACAAATTTCTTTATATATCAGTAGAAGACATATGTATTATTTATTAAAGTATTTTACTGACTTTCTCTTGTATATGTTTGACACACAAACATGCCAGCATTACAGGCAGGAAGTAAAGAGGTCTGGTCATGTGACCTTTCAAACTAGATACATGAAATTGATATTGCTTAGAGTATACACTCTATTATTTGATTTAAAAACTTCAATTAGCTTATAAAAATCAAAACAATTATTTTACAGCTTCCAGAAGTTAGAAAAAATGTCTGGCAACAATTGTTACCGGTGGGATTAAACGGGTTAAGTGGCCAATATTTATCATTTCGTAAATGATAAATGATGATAAATGTTGGCAGCAGTGCTCTGCTAAAACTGAAGCACTAATCATAAACATTGGTTCAACTAAAATCATATAGACTTTGGAACCAACGTCACTGCATATGATGTTTACATCTCACGCAGTTGCTCGGCGCCATCTTGTATGGCCACATACCAAAACAAACTTTATTTCGGCGTTTTCATTGTGTTACCGACCGTAGTGAAGTTTTCAAGTTGGATATTAGATATCGGTGCTCCGCGGAGTAAAGGGTGTTTAGCTCAAGGTCGATCCGATTTCTGAACGCTAATTCCGGCCAGCTGTTCTCTAGCGCTCCGTCTTCAAGCGGTCGGAGGTTCAATTTTCAACCAAACACTCCTGTAAATAAATGGCTTGCCTTGTGACCAACTGATACAAAAAAGTGGTAATTCATGCTATTACAGGAGGCACACTATCCTCTGTTAAAATGTCATATTCAATATTTTAAATAATTTTAATATTAAATATGTTTTCTTCAATAGCTTCCAAATTGTGCCCCATTAACTCAAAATCAGTGTAAAATTATTCTACTAGACTGTACAGATCATCTTAATTACACTTTGACCTTTTATTTAACTAATTTTATATTTAAATATATTTTTTTAAATGTTCATAAAATGTATTACCTCAGATGATCGTCACATATAATATTCAATTACATACAATTCTAGGACAGGATCTATTTTATTACATGTTCACTTTTTACCTGAAATATGTTAAATACAACAAATCTTTACTTAAAGTATTATTCTATTTCATAACATTTACTTGTCACCTTTATTGTTTACTCTGAAATGTTTAATTACACATTAAATGTTTAAAGATGGGCTCTTTCATCTGGTTTGCTTTTTACATTAAATGTTTACTTCAGAATTTAATAGAATTGTTTACTTTAATCACATAAAATGTTTATTTAAAATATAATCTTTCATTACATATATGTTTATTACTTGAAACATTTTAGATATCACATTTTTACTTGAAATGTGATTCATTTCATCACCTGTTTACCTGCAACTTGAAGGGCTATGGCAAGTCATTTTAACATAAATTTGGTTTTGCTGCCCTTACATTCCAGATATCTCAAATTGTTTTATGACTAGATGTTTTAGTCATTTAGGATATCTCTAATTATATTTTGATACCTATTTGAGATATCTTTAATTACATTCTGACTAGCCAAAATGACGTTAGATTTACCATTGAGTTGTATGGAGACTTCAATTCAAGATATCTACAATGAATTATTAAATATAAAATTAGTTAAATAAAAGATCAAAGTGTAATTAAGATGTTCTATACAGTCTAGTAGAACAATTTTACACTGATTATGAGTTAATGGGGCATGATTTGGAAGCTATTGAAGAAAACATATTATTTAATTTTAAAATTATTTATCCATCCATTTTCTTACACTCTTCTCCCTAGTGAGGTCAGGAGGTGCTGGTGTCTCTCCAGCTAACGTTCCGGGCGAGTGGTGGGGTCACCCTGGACAGGGTCACTTAAAAATTTAGTAGAGGACAGTGTGCCAAGTGTAATCCCTTACAAAAAAATCCCATGAAAGTCACATGTGGAAACATGTGATTTTTTGGTGTGATTTTCACCACGAAACGTTCCAAAATCACACGTATTCATGTGCTTTCACATGTGATTCACATCATTCACATGTGAAATTTGTGTGAACCACATGGGATTTTCATGGGATTTTTTTGTAAGGGATAACATGAATTACCACTTTTTTGTATCAGTTGGTCACAAGGTATTTATTTACAGAAGTGTGTGGTTGGGAAATTTACGGTCCCAATGCAAACCTCCGACCACTTGAGGAGGGAGCGCTAGAGAACAGCTGGCTGGAATTAACATTCATAAATCGGATCAACCTTGAGCTAAACCAGGGGGGGAGCACTCCTGGTCCTGGAGGGTCGGTCTCCTGAAACTTTTAGATGTATCTCTACTTTAACACGCCTGAATCAAATAATGAGATCATTATCAGGACTCTGGAGAACCTGACTGCACTGAGGAGGAGATTCAGCTGTTGGGTTCAGGTTGTTGGACCAGAGAGACTCTAGGAGTTGCAGGACACCGACCCTCCAGGACCAGGAGTGCCCACCCCTGAGTCAAACGCTCCTTACTCCGCGGAGCGCGAATATCCAATATCCAACTTGAAACAACTTCACTGAGGTCGGTAGCACAGTGAAAACGCCGGAAAAAGTTTGTTTTGGTATGTGGCCATACAAGATGGCGCCCAGCCACGTAAACGTCACACGCAGGGACATCAGTTCCAAAGCTCTATATCAACATGACATCTAGCAGAAGCCAATGCCAGCACTAATTTTCGGTAGCTAATGCTAAAGCATTAAATTCAACTACGTCGGTATGTTTCAATGACAAAATGTGTAATATCTCCCTACACTGGGCCACACTGTCAGAGTGGTTGAACTGACCTTTCACCCCTAAAGGGATCAGGATTAGCTGAACTTGTTGGTCTAAATAAATGTCATTTTCCTGTTATGGCCTTCTTGAGCTCAGAGGTTCATACTGATGAAGAAAAGGATGGATTCTAAAATCTGCTAAAATATTCCTTGTTGTCTTCCATGTTCT
The DNA here is from genome assembly GCF_019740435.1 of Gambusia affinis. Classification (NCBI taxonomy): domain Eukaryota; kingdom Metazoa; phylum Chordata; class Actinopteri; order Cyprinodontiformes; family Poeciliidae; genus Gambusia; species Gambusia affinis. Next base: position 363,494 of record NC_057879.1, read on the forward strand.
TTCAGCAAACAGATGAGACAGAGCTTTCTGTGATTATTTAACCCTTAATTACCTGTCATTGAATCAATTCTTAAAAGTTTGTCTTTTATTCTGCAGCTCATGTGACCAAACCAGCTGAAAAGTTAAAACATTCTCAACAATTGTCTTGTACACAACCTCAGGTTTTCTAAGACAACTAAGTCTTCCTAAAAGATTGAGTCTCTGTGAACATTTCTTAAAAATCAAGTCAGTGTTTTTAGCAAAGTCGAGCTAAATGTCCAGGAATGACCCAAGGTGACTTCAGAATACGAAAATGAACATCAACGTCTAACTACTTGAAAAATAACTAAACTAAAAAGCACAAAGTGAAGGTTTACTACACAATGGTCAGGTACATTTGCAATTCGAATTTTTCTGGGAAAATTCATTTAGAGAAAGCTCAGTGAGCTAAATGTTTTCAAAGTTATCTCTGCTTTAGTGAATTAGTGTTCAAACCACTGATTATTGGAATTGATCTATTTTTCTCCAAGATAAAGTTTCACATCTAACAGTCAGTCACCTTGGTAGTAAAGAAACGATGTAGAGAGACAATGTTACTGTTAATTAAGCTTAGTTCAGTCACAAATATCCAGATTAATTACCCATTACTATTCTAGTTATTAGTGGTGGTATTTGTATTACTGTTATGATGGTAGCGTTGACAGTATTGGCATCAAATGTATTAATATTATTGTATAATTGTGTGTTTTCTATATCTCCTTTCCACCAACAGATCAAAGACTCGTGACACCAGAGTTCTGATCGAGGACACCGATGATGACTCCTGACATCAGGCCACGCCCCTCGCCTGGGTCCAGAATTTATTCAAGGGAGGAAACTCCGCCTCCTAAGCTAGAGATTACCCAGCGAGCGGGCGTTGAGCTCAAGAACAGGACGAGGTTTGACCTCTGAATCATTTTCCCATCCACAAGCCTCTGCTGGGGTTCACAGTTATTTCTAGGGAAGAATTGTCAGCGTTTTAAAGCAGCTCTTCAATGAAAACTCTTCCCAACCCAGTGGGGGGCATGATCCTTCCTGATGATTACCCAGCAGTGGACTCCTCAATTATCACTCTGAGTGTCCTCAGAGCCTCAGCATGAACAATGCAGCTCCTGAAAAAGCAAGCACCCCCCCACCATGACAGCGACGCTCAGAGAGGGGCCCTCAGTGGCACGGGGGGGTTCCTCTGTTCATTTGGACCAAACAGTGAGCAAGAATCTCTTCTTCCTCAACAAGAAAACTGAAACAGTCTCTTCCTCTTCCCCTCCATCATGATGCAGTTCTGATCAACGTTTGCCCAGCCAACCACTCCCCCTGACCCCTCCTCGTCTTTAGCTCCTCCCACCTCGTCATCACAGAGCTGCCTTCTTGCACCTTACATGCTTTGGAAACACCAACATGCACTTTGTAGAAAAGGTCATCCAGTAGAGCAGCGATTTATTTTAATGTATCTGCATGTAGGAGGAACCCAGGGTGACCATCAACACACTGACTATCATCAGACATGGTTGAAATCATGAGACAAACTCATTTGGTCGAGTTTGTGAAAATGTTCAGAAACAATCAAGCAGAAAAATAAGTGAAGGTCTGACTGTTTGGAACAGCAGCTGGAATGAAGCTCCTGGTGAAACAACAAAGATCCCACAGCAACTTCCACTGGGAATGTGTGAAGAAATACTTTCCGTTAGAAGACAGATCTCCAGAATATATGTGTGTGTGTGTGTGTGTGTGTGTGTGTGTGACTGAGAGAAATGCCCAAATACCGCCTGCTAACTCTGTCTGTCCTCAGAAATCCAAACTGAAAATGTAAGGACCCAGAACAGGAAGGGTAATTCTTCTACTTGTTTAGTTGAAGTGCATGAATGATGATGAAGAGGAGAGGTCACCTGTCTGTCCCACACTCATTCACACTGCCAACATCAACATCATAAGAGTGAAGAGATGCGTTCGCTGAAGGACCATGTGGCAAATGAAATCATCCCGTTTAGAACTGGTTCTGGTGGTGAGCTGGTTCTGTTCGAACATCAGCTCATTGGGCCCAAATAAAGTATTCAAACCCAGTTTACTGTTGATGCATACCAGAGTTGTACTTTGCTTACATCAAGGTACCAATAGAATTAGCTTAACGGATCTCCCTTTATTTCTAAAGGTCATTTAAAAACATTCTATTTGAAACAAAATGCTGTCCATTAGACGTGGAGTTCAAACTTTAGTTGTAGCTGTTTTTAAAAGATTTAAAGCAGTAAATCTTTACGTTGAGCAGCTCTGTTCCAGTCGTTCTATCCGTGTCTTTCAGGGGTTAATCTGACGTCTTTCTGTTCCCCTTTTAGTGACTGTAGATGTGTCTGTAAGCAGCACTGAGATTAATCACAGGTTGTTCTCTCTGTTAAGAAATATTCTCCACCTGAACGTTTCTGCTTCAAAAGCAAGAAATCTATGTCAGCATCCTGATGACCCGTCAACAGGTTCTGCCTCGACTCTTCACAGGTTTTAAGATGTAATCACTGACTGACTGATCTGTTGGTGTTTTATTCCTGAAAATCCTGGCTTTCTGTCAACAAGTGACCAGTCAACAGTTCTGTAGTAGAAGGAGTTAGCGGACACATCTTCCATGAACCACACTGGGAACGCCCAGAATAAACTGGGAGGTTCTTGAAGCTAAACTATGGTGGAAATGTTAACTGATCTGCCTCCAATCTGAATATCTGGTATACATTTGGGCTAACATGCACACTTCCATCATACTTTTCATTTGAAGCTAGTATGTTGTCCTAATGTCACCTGCCAGGTTGTGCAAACTGAGATATTCTTTTTCTTTAAGGCGTCCTGTAAGGTTGAATGTTTTCTGTTTGTCAGTGAGCAGCAGTGGAAGCCAGTGCAGTGCATGTTTTTCATGTGTTTGTAGCTCATATCTGTGCAGCCGTGTCGTCATCACCAAGCCTTTGTTTGGACACAATGGAGCAAAGAGGTTGGTGATGCTTTGTGTCTAAAGTTGTGGATTTCTACCTGGTTGAACATTAAAGAGACACTTGGACTGTTGTCACACTTAGTTTCGTTGCTGGTTGGTTTCACCAAGAGTGCAGAAAGGAAGATCCATCCCATCTTGATTAGAAGGAAGCTGGCATGTGAGTCGGCTCCTCCTCCTCCTCCTGCTGCTGGCTGGGTGGCTGGCTCTGCTGTAGAGCGAGGATGAGGAGCTCACCTTCATATTTTCAGTAGGTTATTTAGAAAATCATCATGAAAAATCTCTCTTGAGGGGTTTTGGCTGTTAATGTCAGAATTGTGGACCATATAAGTGCTGTTTAGTTTTGTGTGTGGACGTTTCCTTTGTTTTGATGAGGGAGCAGCTGTAGAGCCATAAGGTGGAGCTTCTGTGTTTCCCCACCAGGGCCTGAGATAAGTGGGAAACGATTTGAACTCAGGATATTTTCAGCCTGTTTCCACCTTCACCTGCTGATTGGAAAGCATCGCAGCAGCTTCTGGGCTGCCTGTCAGACATTCCTGCCCCTTGTCAATTGTACATGAACTTAAAATCTCCATTATTTTACAATGAGAAAATGGACCAATAAGTTGACTGACCTAAATGAATTTATTGTCACTTTCACTGAATTAAATTGTTTCAGCCTCATTTAGGCCATGTTTTAACATTCCATAGAAAGATGCAGTCTGTCAAACACAGCAGCCCATCATGAGTAAAGATGCTTAACACTGGCTCAGACAGATGACTCATCCTCCCCTTTTCATCCCTCTGCTAAATATTTCCTAAAGTAAAGCATTGTCCATCAAAATCGTTGAAAATGCTTGTTGTGATTTTTATTTCTTCTGTTTGTCCTCAGATACAAAGTTCATTTAGATCTTACCATTTGGTAAACGCAATGTTTTCTTAAGTCATGGGCCATAAAATGTATTTTTAAAATGTTTTTGTTTTAGAAAAGGTGTTAAAGAACCTTGATTTAAATGGTGGAATTTGCAGGACAAAGCCAAGTTCTTTCTGAATGTCTTAGGAATGTCAAAGTTGAAGATCTGAGTCAGGAATAGCTCACTCTGTACCAACAGATCCCAGCCAACTCCTGACAACGCTCCAGAGGTGACTGGACCGCGCTTTGCTTCTGCCTTCAGGAACTCTGTGGAGTTTTCTTTGGGCTATTCTGATAAAAAGGTCACTGTGTCAATTACATGAGTCATAAACTGCAGGAAGCTGAAGAATTCAAGTTGCATGTCTGCAGAATCCTAAACTGACTTTGGACTGAGCAATACGTCAACAGTGTTACAGTGTCAATTGTTGAGAAACAGTGCTCTGATTAATTCAATGTTCTCTGTATGCATCACTCGGCAATCAGGGTTACTTCTGAGGTCTGTGCCACTGAGCCGACTGCTTCAGGCCAACACCTTCCTCTCTGCTCCATCTGTCCCTCTGGAAGGTTTTTTGCCCCAAAAGGGGTCATGATTTTTTCAAGTGTGACTTTTCCTTGGTTGATGAACAGACTGTGGCCACATCAACTAACTGGTGACCGCTTCCAGGAAAAGTTAGGATGCTCTTCATCAGTGGATGATGTCACAAACTGAATGAAAGTTACTGACAGTTTATATGTGACATTTATGACTTTCAAAGAACAGATGATTAAAAAAAAGTTCAACTTTCACATCGATCAACACTCTGTGACATTATTGTATTTGTTTGTCTCTGCTAACTAGTTTTCGAAAAGAACACAGATGACTTTATCCACACCCTGATCCTGCTGCGCCACACTCTGGAACTCCTGATTACATCTTATATATGTGTGTATATATATATATATAGTTATGAAATGATTGAGAAGCATATAATCAATGACTGTGCTATTGTTGTTGTCTGTATGTTAGCAGTGTGATGATACTGAGGTGCCTGGTTCACCCAACTGTTTCAATTTTGTAGTAAAAATGGCCAAAGCTGCAAATAGTGGCTCTGAGTTCTTTCCTGTGCAGGTTCTGGTCATAAAATTAGAATATCATGACAAAGTTGAAATGTCAGCAATTCTAGTCAAAGAGTGAAACTTGTATTTTATATTAATTTGTTACACACAGACTGATATATCTCAAATGTTTATTTCCTTTAATCTTGATGATTAAAACGGACAACAAATGAAAACCACAAATTCTTCATCCATCTGTTTTCTAACTCCGTGTCCCCAGTGGGGTCAGGAGGTACTGGTGTCTATCTCCAGCTAACGTTTTGGGCCAGAGGCGGGGTCACCCTGGACAGGTCACCAGTCTGTTGCACACAAATTCTTTATCTCATAAAATTAGAATATTACTTAAGACCAATACAAAAAAAGGTTTTTTAAAAATGTTGGCCACCTGAAAACTATGAACTTTAAAAATATCAGCATGTGCAGCGTGTGAGTGCTGCATGTGCTCCTTTAGCCCAGATTCAAGGACGTCGGAACGATTCTGTCATTCGGAGACGCATATCGGAAACCTAACAGATCAGTAAATAGCTTGAGCAGAAATGTCATAAACAATTGTTCCATCAACACGTCAGTAAGGCGGTACTCTAATCTGGCCCCTTGTTTCTGCAGCAAGTATTCTAACAGGTTACTATTTACAATCCAATAATCAGATTAAAGTTATGCCTCCATGTAGCGTGATGACTGTCATTTCAGGACTGAACACTAAACTTTATCATTTGATTTTACTTTTAACAAAAGTAAAATCTAAAAAACAAGTCTTGTTCTTCTTGAACAACTCTCTACATCAGTGCAACAGTTTAATCTACAAAATAAATAAAAATGATGCTTTTCACATCTAAGTGACACCTTAGCTCCTCACTGATAACTCAGTCTCTCTTTCCAGTTCTGCATTCAGGAACTTACCAAACATGAGCCATAAAAACACTGAGGCAAAAAGCCTAAATGTTTTACTGTCATTTTCAGCCACAAACATTTAACTAAAATATCTACTGATTGTGTTTCTGACTCAGCAGCCTGACGTTCCTGCATGGATTCATCTATTGACAACAGACACTACAGTAATGTAAAGTTTCAGAATGTGAATTAATTAAATATAAAAAGTATGTTTTTATCATACAGAATGAGAATTTAAACAACTTAACAATTTTCAGATGTATACATTATTATACATCTCATCTCTCTTTACTGTGTAACCCATTTCTGATAGCAAACAATTTCACTCATTTATTTTTTAAACTTTTCCTCAAGCACTTTTCTTTTCATGTCTCCTAACCATTATCCTTATAGTGTGGAAATAATGAAAAAATATTTAAACATTGAAAGAAATCAACTTAACATCAGTCCTCACCTTTTCTCCTTTCTGCTTCTATTAAAATTAATATAATTTTTATATCTTCACATCCTGAAACGTCACCTGGCTCTTCTATGCCTTCTCATAATAAAATAGTTTAGTTCATTTAAAAATGAAAACTGGTTAATACATATTTCAGTAAACTAAATGAAGACTTAACCTTTCTTCGTCATTCTAGCACTGCCATTCTCATTCTCCTGAATATATAATATAATATAATATAATATAATATAATATAATATAATATAATATAATATAATATAATATAATATAATACACATGTTAAGTGGTCAGTATGATCACGTGTTGTGTAGCCATTGCTCACTTTAAATAATAAAATGTCTCATTTTGTTGCTGTTTCAGTCTCATTGTGATGAAATAAAACATTGTGGCTAAAGTAGCTAACTTTTAGACAAAGTTAGCAGTAAATTTTTGGACATGTGGCAATTCCAGAATTAAAACTGCTTAACCAAAAATATTTTTGTTATATGTGAAAGTAAACTGACAGCAAGATATTATCAACAAGCGATATTCATGGCAACATTCCCAATATTCTCCGTTGACCTCATTCATACGGAGTTTCTGCCTCCTAAACACTCCGAGTCGTTCAGAGGGGGAGGAACTAGCGCTGTGCTAAAGACGATGTGGTGCGCTTTCAAAATAAAAGCACGCTAGTGGAAAATTTAAAAATTCCTCACAACTGCCGTGAAATTATTAGGTGGGATGAATGTGACTGTCTCCAATATTGCGGGGGAGGGACGGGGGGCACGTGTCCCCCATCCTCCCCGGTTCCTACACCTGTGCCCAGATATTACTGCAGCAATGCAGTGTGACGTGGAGTCCATCAGTCTGTGGCACTGCTCAGGTTCTATGAGAGGCCAGGTTGCTCTGATAGTGACTTTCTGCTCTTCTGCATAGTTGGGTTGTGTGGTTGGTTATATGTTATTCACAGACTGGCCCCTGTACTCAGTGCCAGTCTGTGAAGGCTGCACGAGAGTGTGCTGAGTGAAGTTGAGCCGTTGCACTGATTCAAACCCTGATATGTTCTCATTCAGGAAATAAACTGCCTGATCACCTAGAAACTCCTTGTCTTCATTAGAATCTACACAACGCAGTTGAGGGGTTACTTGGGCCGGCCTGGTACAGTGGAGTGAAGTAGAACCCGGTTACATTGGTGTTGTGACCCAAGCTTCTGCAGTCCTGTCTCTGCTGGACTGCAGTATTGTCTCTGCTGGACTGCAGTATTGCAGTCCTGTCTCTGCTGGACTGCAGTATTGCAGTCCTGTCTCTGCTGGACTGCAGAGACAGGACTGAGTCACCAACCACTGTCCAGTGGTTGGAGTCACCACATGGACTGTGGGAAACCCCGTGGGATTTCCGTCCTTCCCACCATTTGCTGTTTTCTATTGGAACACTGAGGTGGGATTCTGTACAAATGGTTGTAAAAAAAAAAAAAAAAAAAAAAAGAACAAAGCAGATATAAATCATGACAGACTTTCCTGGTTTTAGCAGAGGGAAGGGGACTGTTAGTTTTACCCCACTACAGTCATTTGGCAGGGGTAGAGCAGGTTTGCTGGCAGCCCCATAGGCCCGTCTTTGCTGAGTTAAAAGAAAAACCTGTTGATGGTGACTGTGATGATTCCCATCATTTTAAATCAGATACCAAACCTACAAAAGAGAACCTTTATGCAGAGATAGCAACACAAATTGGGGTTTCTATTGGAGAAAGCATTGCCTCTTGTATTGAGTCTCGCTTGGGCTGTGGACTGGGAAACAGTGTTATTGGGTCTGCCAGTAATGTACTCTCAGAACCTTCACTTTTGAATGTGATTGTGAAATCTGGTGTTAAAGAACCTGTGTGTTTTAGAGGGGATGGTTGTGACACATGCAGTGTTCAGGAATGGGAGGAAATTATAATGACCTATTTGAAGAAAAAAGGGGTACAGACAGCTGAACAAGCTGATGAAGTGATTAGTAAACTGGCAGGGAGGGCAAGAGAGATAGTTAGGGTGTAGTAAGCCATCCTTATGTCTTAAGGAAGGCCCAGAACCTATTCTTGAGATCTTAAAGCAGCACTTTAGTGACACTGCCTGTTCGAGCATGCCTTTGGCTAATTTTTATGCAACATTACCTAACTTAGGTGAGACACCTTTCGATTACTGGCTCCGGCTGAACAGAGCCATGGAACTCACAGAGGACTGTCTCAAGAGACAGAATAAGTCCTTTGCATATCTGACAAAAGAACTGACTGCAATGTTCATTCGTCACTGCCCAGACTCAGAACTGTCTCTTATTTTCAAATGCAAGCCGCTGCAGCAGTGGACACCTGCTGATGTACATGAGAAGTTACTGGAGCATAGCAAAGATCAGATGTGTGGCCCTCAGCTGAGTGCATCCAGTACTTTATGTTTTCAGGGACTGGAGGTGAGTCCTCATGTGCAACAGCAGTAAATGTACCTGCACCATCGCCGACCTCTACCTCAGTATCGTCTACTGGACTTAATGCACTGGCGCCTGCTGATCGCCTTGATCGTGTGATAGCTCTGTTGGAGAAAGTTCTGGAGGGTCAGCCTCGACAAGCAAAGCCACCTGCTAACGATGATGTCAGAGCTCATCAAAACCAAACACACAAAGTCATGCCCTGTGTAATTTGTGGTGACGCAGCACACTCTACCTATTATCACTGTAGAGCCAATGAGCTGTTCTTCCTCTGCTATGCTACTGATCACACACGGGCTCAGTGCCCCAGGGCCGTGCCTAACAAACCGAGAGGGCCTGAATCAGCTGCCCAGCAACTGGGAAACTAGTTGGCCTACATGTGGAAGGGGCAAGTGTTAGGCCTGAAATTGTACCCCAAAAGACTGATTTGGATGATTTGGAGTCTGTATACCAAACTGTCTGTGAAGAACGACAGCTTGGTCATCGACCAGTACTTCAGAACACCCAAAGACTGAAACAACATGATAAACTGTTTTATGAAAATGTGACCCTTGGATGCAAAGTATCTGCTAAAGCAATGCTTGATAGTGGCTCCATGGCCTGCACCCTCAGTACCAATCTGATGCCCCACCTCTTAAATCATGCAGTGGTGCAGAGCCCCACCTTGCAACCCCTCTGATGTTGTACTGATTGGCTGTGGTGGTTCAAAGACAATCCCATCAGGTGTGTGTGATAATACAGTGGAAATGTATGGCTGCAAAGTTGTTGTACCTATGTTGGTGGTTGCAGGACAAAACGAGGACCTTATCATAGGCAGCAACCTTATGCGTCAGACAAAAGATAATTTGGGGATGAAATGCAGCAAGAGCTTCAATTCAGATGATATGTCTGATCACAATGTGCTAAGTTTAATGTCAGAAGTGGTGGTTCCAGAGAGTCCTGGTGAAAAGATTGGAACTGTCAAGCTATCAAAGCCATAACCTTGGAACCTTTGACAGAGCACCTGGTCTGAGGCCGGCTACAGCGAGGAGATAATGAGGAAGTCGGCAGTGCTGTAGTGATCGAATCCAGAGCAGCAAGGTCAAGGCCAAGGTCATTTATGGTTAGAATAACTGTGGCACATCTTGATAGGTGGCTCCCGGTAAAGGTGTTAAACCCCTTTGACAAGCCAATGCCTTTAAAAAGAAACATGAAGTTGGGTGAAGTGTTTACCTGTGCAGCAGTCCGACTGGCTCCTGCTTACAACAAAATATACTACTGCTAACTACTGAATCAGCACAGTGCAATGATGAGCAGAGTCTAGTCACTGATGTCTCTACCTCGCCTGATCATCCATCTTCAGAGAGAGCAATGGGTGACAATAGCTCTTAACATGCAGTGCTGCAAGATCTGGGGCTATCTGACATTGATATCAACTCATGAAGTGTCACAAGCTAGCAAAGAGAAACTAGATGACTTCATAGCCCAGTTTGAGGTTTCTGACTTGCCATCTGAGGTGTCCAGTGAGTTGTTGATGACCAAGAATATTTAGCCAGAAAGCACTGTTGTGGAGCAAACACAACAAATCAACTTTAATGTTCATTTGCTGCCTATATATCCACGTTTTACAACTTGCTTAGTTTACAAACTAAGTTATTGAGTTATTAAAAATTATGGATTGATGTACAGACTGCAGTAGGCATGCGGCACCAGAAGGGGGCGGTAATGATGCAAAGCTATGAAACCTGAAGTCTGCAGTCCTTTTGTTGTTCCTGTAACATTAGTTTCTTATGTACATGTTAGAAGTAGAGCAAGTAGTTTATTGTCACTAATTGATGTAATGAAATGAGTCTTTGTTTATCCTGAGAGGGCTGACATTTTGGACCCTGTTTTCTGCTGTAGAAGTTCAATGTATTGAAAACAGTACTGTAAAGACAATACTCTGAGTATTTTGTCTACTGACCTTGCTGTCAGAGGTACACGGTTTATTAAGACATGATTTATTCCAACATTAATGACTTCATAAACAGAAACATTTTCTCATTCATGCCCTGCTGCTGACGCCAGATGGCAGCCTCGAGTCAGATTCTGAGCAGAAGCTTTCATCTCTCCTCAGAGCTTTCAGAAGCAGGATTTGATAAGATGAGTTTATATGGAAATAAAACATTTCAAATTTCTTTAGCAGGTAATTTATGGAATTATTCTAACTGAGCGCAGCATTGATTACTGATTGAAAACTAATATCTTTGACATCATTTGGTTGTATTCATTGTTGCTTCTGCTTTGCAGTCCATTAGGTTTGTTCAATAAGAGCTATTATTGTTTGGAGCACAAACATTTGATGTGACATCAAAAATGTTCACTGTTGTATTTATGTGACACACAGAGTTGTATATTTCAAGCAATTATTTTGTTAACTTTGGCCTCAGAATTTTCTTCAGATTAGAAGATCACATTAGCTTTTTCATGTGCTGCTCTGCCTTTCCTGCAGTTGTCTTTCTTCCCAATGTTGAGTGGAATAGAGTGGTAGTGGTCTGTCACAGCATAGATGGCATATTGCAGGCTCTTTCCTGAGGGCGGACCTTCTCCTGAGAGCCTGTCCCACATATTATTACAAACATGATTCTGTTGTTCTACAAGTGGGGCATTTGTAGTCATGTATGCTAACCTTTAACAGTAGGTTATTATGACAAGTTTATTGAACCTTGCATCAATAAATTACACCTTACACCGCACGATGAAATATCTTACAAGGTTGTTTACATTTTTGAATTGAGGTTCTGTCAACTTATTGGTACCTTTGTGTCCCATGCCATGTTTATAGTTGGCAAAGACCCAACAGCTAAAGTATAATAAAAAAATAAAGAACCTTCAGAAATGGTTGGATGAAAAATGAAATATAGAACATGTGAACATGTCCAAAAAATCCATACAGAGGGCATGGATTTTAATATGGCACCACTTCTGTGGTGCCATAGTAACTTGTTGGGACTGTAGCTGTTTCTAAGTTGTCCCCACATCCTGTTCAGGTCCTGTCTGGACCTCTGTTTTAAAAAAATAAAAAATAAATCAACATCTTCTTACGTACCTCCTGCCTGGAAAGGCAATCCAGCTCTTAGCTGAAGAGGATGGTGCCACCAGCAGCTGGAGCACCATCCTCTTTGCCCCTGATTTTCATTGAAACTTCCAACTTCAAGGGTTGAGAACAGATACAATTTCTTTTCGCCTGTTTGTTTTTCCCCAAAGCCTGCTGTGTTTGCTTCAGATTAAAAATAGTTTTACTGCCATATGAATGCACAAACAAAGATAAATGTTACACAAGACCCCGATGACAAACGGCAACTTTGGATTTTGTGTTTCCTCACCTGGATGCTGGTTACCGGGGCCCCAGTCTGGAGCCAGGCCTGGAGGGCTCCCAGTGGCTGGGCTTTTTACCATGGAGCCCGGCCGGGCTCAGCCTGAAGAGGAAACATGCCCCCCCCCACCCTCGGGTGCAGAAGCTGGCTATTGGGACGTGGAAGGTCACCTCTCTGGTGACGTTGGGGTTTACCCCGGTGAACGAGAGGGTAGCCTCCCTCCGCCTACGGGTTGGGGGACGGGTCCTGACTGTCGTTTGTGCTTACGGGCCGACCGACAGCTCAGGTTACCCACCCTTTTTAGGAGTCCCTAGAGGGGGTACTGGAGAGTGCTCCACCTGAACTGGCCCACAAGTTGTCAATGGGTTTTAGGTCTGGTGAGGAAGGGAACCACTTCATTATTCTTTCATTTTTAAGGCCTTTACTAACTGCAATCGGGTTCTGCTTCACTCCACTGTACCAGGCCGGCCCAAGTAACCCCTCGACTGCGTTGTGTAGATTTTTTGAATGAAGACAAGGAGTTTCTGGCTGGTCAGCCAGTTTATTTCCTGAATGAGAACATATCAGGGTTTGAATCAGTGCAACGGCTCAGCTTCATTCAGCACACTACAACAGATCATTATATTAGCTTTTAACTTTAGCACATATAGTATTAAAGAAAGTAAAAGTACAAAAATTGGTGCACATCTAGACAATATTAATTACACTCTGTTTACCTAAATTCATAAAAAAAAATGGTGTTTTATGTGTTGCTAGCACTTTTCTGTGCTTTGTGCTGAAGAATGCAACTGATCTCTATTGCAGCTTTTACAGACTGGCACTGAGTACAGGGACCAGCAACATGTAAGCCACAAAGAGAGGGGGCGCTATTTCCCTATTGCAGTGATACATAAAAAGCAAGTGGGATTCTACAACCTAAACACTATTACATAACTGGCCACATAGTTGAGTTGATGCTTGTTGGAGCATAAAAATCATGGTTTTCATGAAAGATGCAGACTTTTCCCTGTATCATTGCTTGAAGAAAGTGTTTCCTAAAAACTGGCTGTAGGTTCAGGAGTTGATTTTGAATCCATCTTCAACCCAAAAAATCTTTAGAACACCAGTCCATACCAGTACCCTACTGTGTGCCCATTACCCATCCAGCCATGGGCCCGTCCATCTGGTCCATCAAGAGTCACTCTCATCTCATCAGTGCTTAAAGCCTTTGAAAACTCTGTCTTCAGGTCTGTGTTGGCCCAGCCTTGGGGTCTCAACGTATGTGTCTTGTTCAGTGGTGGTCAGGTTGAAACCTGACCACCTTGGCCTTGGTTCCTTACCTTGGCCATGTCTCTACACTCTGAACAGCTTGTCCTTCTGGGATCTCCAGGGAGGCTGCTGTTCTGGGATATAGCAGCAAGATGATGGGTTCCTGTAGCTTCATGTTTGATTCTTTTTAAAACTTTGATAGTTAATTTACATCTTTTTTTTGCAACACATTTCTTGCAACCCTGTTGACTATTAGCAGCAAAAAGGTTTGATGGTTCTGTGATCAGGCCCCAATATCTTAGCAATTTCAAGAGTGCTGCATCCCTCTGAAAGACATTTTACAATTTTGTACATTTCAGAGTCAGCTAAAGCTCTTTTTTGGCCAATTTTGCCTGAGGAAAAGAAGCTGCCTAATAATGATGCACACTTTAATATAGAGTGTTGATCTCCTTAGGACCCACTGTCCCTCATTAAGCAAATATAAATGAGAAGATATGTTTATAAACATATTATTATTATTGCTGCTGCTTGTTGAATATAAGAATTCTATAAGGATTCAAGTTTATACATCTTGGAGTTGGAAAATATGCATAAAAATATTGATGTGGTCAAAGCTAAAACTTGTCTAATAATTGTGCACACAGTGTAGACCTCGTGATGTGCATAAACTCTTGTGTCATGTAATTGTGTTCTCTGGACTTCTATTCAAAAGGGAGAGTACTTTATGCCTTTTTTATCAGTGGTTTGTGTTGGCAGATCTGAGTATCTCAGAAAATGTTGATCTTCTGAAAAGAGAAAATAATACTGTAGCATACCAAGACATTTTTGACAATCTCTGCTCAAGGTGGAAACAGCTTCACAAAGTGAGGGCCGTTAGTGACGCTGGCTTAGATCAGTGGTCTCCAAACTTTGAGGGCCAAAATAAAAGCATTTGGTAGAAGCGGGCCGGGAGGCACATTTTAAAAAATGTATCTTTTCTTTTCAATAATGAACTAATGTGAAAGATTGTACTGAAACTAACTAAATAGACCTTTGTAGAAAATGGATCTGTAAATCATTTAGAAATTTTAGAGGGTCTTGAACAGATGTGTTTAGAATTTAGCCTGGTCAGCAATAAGAATGGGACATGGGTCACTTATACAAAGTGCATGCATATTAAGGGGTGAGTGATTATTAAGAAGAATGCAGAAGCCTGGATAAAAAGTTCAAAGTATTTTTTTATTGAGTTTAAAGGACAGATTTGCTTTATTCTAAAATTGTGTTGAGGCCACACAAAATCACTTAGAGAACCAAAAATGGATACCTCTGGTTCAGATGGACCTGACTGGCCTATATCCTATTCTCTCTCTCTCTCTTTTATCGGTATATAGATGTATTGAATCGAATTGAACTCAACATGGGTGGTAATAGGTGCTGTGCGTCATACGTTGCGCAGCCCGCTGCGCTGCTCTCTGTGTTTTTTGTGCTTAAGACAGACGGTGGAGGAGAAGCTGATTTTGAAATCCTCGGCAGGATTTGTGTCTTGTTTTGGCTGAGGTAGAGCGGTCCACCTGCTGCAGCCGAAGGAGGCAGACCTGGTGACTGAATGACCGGAGCTGCGGTGGGACTTCAACTCTGCTCTGCTTCGAAGACGCCGCACGTTTCTGAACGAGACAATTTTTCCTCTGACATGTGTGGAGGACACAGCGACTGGATTCCTGCGCTGACGCTTTCTTTATCGAAGAGCAGAAACTGAGCCGGAGGTGCGACAGCGGACACATCAGCGACCCTTCATGTCCACCCCGTCAGGTGATGGAGGCTGGCCTGTAAGGATCTAATTCCACTCGGTCCAGGTGTGGGCGGACAGGGATTTGGCAGGAATTTCGCCAAAATTACGACGGGAATCAAGTACAGTTCACTGTCTCCCGGTACCGGGGGAGACCATCGGCCGCTCGTCATGTCTCGCGTCAAGGAGCGACTGAAAGCCGGGAAGGAGACGAAGGACAGTGTCACTCTGCTGCCGTGCTTTTATTTTGTGGAGGTAATCTATCTATCTATCTATCTATCTATCTATCTATCTATCTATCTATCTATCTATCTATCTATCTATCTATCTATCTATCTATCTATCTATCTATCTATCTATCTATCTATCTATCTATCTATCTATCTATCTATCTATCTATCTATCTATCTATCTATCTATCTATCTATCTATCTATCAATCATCAGGTGAGCTCAGTGGTGTGTAGGAGCTGCTGATGCTTTCCATCCCATCCCCCTCTGTAGTTATTCTGTAGTTATTCTGTAGTTATTCTGTAGTTATTCTGTAGTTATTCTGTAGTTATTCTGTAGTTATTCTGTAGTTATTCTGTAGTTATTCTGATTGTCACCAGAATAACTGACTGCTGCGGGTTGGAAGTTGTGCACTTTGATGCTCATTCCTCTTGTTTTGGCTGCCAGTGACTCTGCAGTCTTTTCCACGATATTGTTATTCATCCAGCATCCAGCAGTTTGGTGAGGCAGGGCCCAAAAATTCTGAGGCAAATATTTTGATTGGCATTTAACAGTGAAGAGTTCACACCAAGCATATAAGACAGTCCTAATGCACTAATGCACTTTAGGGCCTGGTTCCATTTAATCATGGTATTGAACATTCATGCTCACAGTTTAGGGTTTAGCCATTTTTCTAGCAAATCACTGACTTTCAGTGTAATTGTTTTTTCCTCTTGGACTCAAGCCTGCAGTCATGTTGCATTTGGTTCACCGCCTCCAGACTGTTGAGCAGCCCTCCAGCATGCTCACTAGTTCTCTCTTCTGGCTGGAGATTCTAAGTTTTCCTTGCTGACATCCCAATTTGCATAATCACACGATGGTTATTGTTGTTGTTAAATAAAACTATAAAATGAAATGCATCATGCTGTAACTATTCTGCTTTATTACATAGAAGTCTTCAGAATGAAAGCAAACAAAATTAACAAACAGCTGAAAATGTGTTTCCACTCAGAAAATATAGAAATAAACTTTGAAATAAACTCATTTATTTCTACTAAATTAGAAAATTCATTCGCATATTCAGACTGATACGAGTCTGAATGGGTAACTTTGGCTCAGTGGAAAGGGTTAGGGTTAGTTGTCCTGCAATAGAAAAGTTGTTCAAGTTTCCTTCTGACTGTGAGTATGTGGCTCTATTGTGAAATAATTTGATCTGGTGGTATGGCTAGTGCTACAAAGGATTCAGTCTATTTACGATTTAGTGTCTCATTAGCAGCGGCGCCGCCGGGTCTTAGGAGGCTGCATCTGTTCCTGCAGAAATGCTGGCCAACCTGCCGGCCCCTCGGACAATCTGTTCATTTCACATAAAGGCATACAGAGTTATCTTCTTCAGTCAATACTACTTCAGTCTATTTTTGACATTTGACTGACCTGGACCATAAAACTGGGTAGAATCTACTATCGAAGGGAAAAGACATCAGACAACTTTAGTCACTACTAGCATTATCAAAATAATAAATATCCTAATAAATAGACACTAGAAACATGAATCATTTGAAGATACTCATTTGCGTCAAATTCATTATAAATTTAAACTCTAACATGTCAAATATATCTGGAAAAAAACACATTCTATCGAACAGACAGCATAAAAAAAAAAAAAAAAATCGGTCATCTGCTATTTTTACCGGTCAAATTTTAATCATATTAACATATACTATTTTTAGTTAATATTCACCTAGTTGAACTGTGACCCAGATCCCATCACACATAAAGAAGATGAATGCATCTGCCTTTCTCTCTGGAGTGACAAAACCACTGACTGTGGCCCCAATAACTTAGAATAACTGAAATGAAACGACTCCACTTAAATTACCAGCACTTCACCTACTGGGGTCTGAACACACAGCTTCACTAATTCCTCCTGGTCCACATCTGCAGAGAAATCTGCGCTGGTTCATCAGTCAGTTGGATCTGTCTGATCCAAAGCGATCAATTGAACTCTGCCAGCTTTTTACCCTGTGGGCGGTCCGGCCGTGCGCTTTTACCAGGATCTTTGTGTGTGGTTTCAATTCTAACAAAAACAGAGACAAACAGTCGGTGGGATACTCTTCTTCCCCGCATTGCAGATTTAATAGTTGCTAAAAGTCTACAACTAATCAACCTCTATCCGAGATGCTAAAATTATCATCATCATAGCGTTGAATTGCACTATAGCCTCTAATTCTGAATTATAGTGATATTTGCCACACAGTTTAACCTCAAAAACAAAAAATCCCTGGAAAATCTGCCTTCCTAGAGTATGTTATGTGGTTGTGACTTACTCAGGTCCGTTGAATAAAATATACATCCTATTGTAGGACTTGCCTGGATGTAGATCCATAAGAAAAGTGATTATACAACAAACTTTAGTTTTCTTGCTGGTGAGAGAAGTCCAGTGAAGTTGCAATCCACAAACCTAGACTCATAGAAAAATGATAATTATTTTCTGACACATTTTCTGTTGGTTTCCTTCCAATAAAACACATTGAGATTTGTGGTTTCAATCTGAGACCACAGGACACCAATACTGTGCAACTGTACTCAAGTTCTTTTTGAATTAGAAGCACATTACTTTGTCTTGGTACTGTGGCTTTATAGTATTTTTCTGTTTACTTTCTGCCTGAGGCCTTTATGTCTGTTTTAAAGCAACTCTTTCTAGCAGTGTGCCTACAGCTCGCTGAAATGTGGCTTAGAATAGATTGACTAGACTGCAGATGACTGAGGTGTTGCTGACTTATTGCTGAATTGATATGTTCATGGAAATATGGCTGTTTTCTGTTCTGTCTGATCTGAATGGTAGGGGAGGTTCAGTATAACTTTGGGTTAACTATCACAAGTGCAAGTTTCTCTGTTTGCTTCCTTCTGTCCACAGCAAAGCTGTGCTTGTATCTCACACACTGCCACACTGATACCCACTTGCTGGCTGCTAGGCAACATGGCCTTCTGAATGGGGTGTATTTTTATATCCGTGTGCTCAGGGCTATGGACGTTATGAGGAAGACAACATTCTTACTGCAGCCTGTTTCCTGCTGCATGCTCAATAGAAAGCCTTTGGTTCTATTATCATTATGCATTATCTTCAGATCAGTTTTATGTTCTTAACAACAGAAGATTTGACTATATTTTCTTTCCAACTAAATTTAGATAACTGTTGTTTCTATGTGTGTCTGTGCTGGGGAATCTGCCTGCATAGTGTATCCTCCCTTGGAAACTTCAGCATGTGAGTTGAATTAGGGCAGTAAATTAGGGCAAGAGCCTCATTGCAATGCAGCACAGTGTCTTCTGGCAGCAGTGGGAGTATTTTACTGTAGAGAGTATGACATCATAATCTGATGAGCATTTGATTAGTTATAAATGAATGTGAGGATAATGCTGACTAAAAAATAAAAAATAAATACCCAGTGGAAATGGTTCAATTTGGAAATTCAATTCTCCAACCACTGGGCTGCGGACCGGTACCAGGCCGCGCAAGAAATAATTCAATATGTCCATCCTATGTATTGAGTCTGGAGGAGCTTTTATTTTTCCTAAACTGGATGCTGTTGGTTACGACATGCAGCAGAATGAGTAAGAAACAACGTCGGTCTCGATCCTTATAACCCCCGGTCCGCAGAAAGTTTACGAACGGTTGACCAGTTTACTAGTTTAGTCCACTTCCATAGAATTGTTATATTTAGTGAAAGCAAGTTGTGTGACTTGATTATCTTTAAAATCTTTTTTTTTTTATTGCAGAGTGATTAATTACTTAAATTATTCCATAAATCTAATTTACTCAATCTGTTCTTCAGGTTCTTCAATCATCAGATTGGAGTAAAGTGTTATTTTATCCATTCATTCAGCTTTTCAGTGTTTCAGAATCTCCTGATGATTCATGGAACTTGTTTAGAAATGTGAACAGTGGACGCTGACATTAGCATTGGGACATCTGTACTGCTGCTACATGTTTTTAGCATTGAGATACTATTTTAGGCTTGAATAGCTTCACTTACAAGCTAACTCCTTATAGCACAACTTGGTGGTGTTTTATTAGCTTCCCATCAGATCATTTTTTAATCAGAAATGAACCCCCACTGGGCTGTCACTGTTGTTAGCGAATGTTGCTTGTACGTCAGATTTAAGGTTGTACCAGAAACAAAACACAAAGATTCTGGCTCAGGATTTTTGTATGTATGAAAAGTGATTAATTGTGTAAGAAATGTTATTGTCTTAAAATCTGTATATTCAATTAATAATCAAAATTGACGCGTTAAAGTATCAGCACTAGTTAAAATGTATTGCAATCGAAGCAGTTCATTGCACACTGATATTTTGGTGTACAGTAATACTGCAATAACAATGTACTTGGTGTACATTGTGCAGTCTTAGAAAGTTGTATCCTGGACATTTTTTTCTTTGTGTTGGTTTTTGGAGCCTCTTTATCTTAGAGTAGTTGCTAATTTGGCCAGCAGGAACTAATTTGGTTGATTGGAATCAAGAGATGTACTGGTGAGACTTTAGGGCAAATGGAAAATTAAAAAAACTACACAATCTAAAGAACATTGTCTGTATCTGAACTGGTTCCCCTGTGTCGGCCTTGGCCAGCAGGTTATCTCAGATCTCCTGGATGATATGTAAACAAGACTCTCTTTCTCATCTCGTTCTCTTCCTGAAGACATCGAGGCAACTGCGGAGCAGAGTGCTCCCAAGGACTGGCTCCTAGATAAGACCACCGTATCAGAGACTGTTGCCTGGGAATGCTGGCTGCATGGGGTTCACGGACTTACTGCACACATATCTCAAGACTAAAGATACACACTCCCTGATTTCACTGCTTTTTTTTGCTGGCTGCATGTCTGAATGTTGCTATGTGTGCTGGGATTCTTTACATATCCTTCCTGATGTTGTCATTTCATCACCTGTCTGTCTTTTTATTTCATTATGAATTGTGGAGTACGTATTACTTAAGACCTACATTTAGCTTTATCATTTTAATAATGGAGCGAGACCTAGAGAAATTTGTGTTTATAAGTTTTTAAATTATTCCTATTATCCCAGAACAAGAATCAAACATGGAGAACCAACATTTAACTGTATTCTTTACTAACTTAGAATTCTTTTTCTTTTATTGTGCTTGTGTTGTTTTTGTTTTTCTTCTAATTAATGTGAAGCATTTTGAACTGCCTTGTTGCTGAAAAAGTGCTAGATTAATAAAACTTGTTGAGTTCAGCAATCAGACCGCAGTCGCTGAGTTCTGTTCTCCTCCAGTTACATTATGCAAACCTCCAGTTTTTTTCTAGAAGGAGAACCTTTTGGTTGATTTAACATTTAAAAACATTAAGTAAATAATTAGAGACCAAATACAGCAACTGGATTTTCAATTTGACCTCAGAAAATATTTTTCTACCATTTAAAAGATCTTTAAACTGTGATCTACCTTCTTCTTCCTCCTTACTCTTCTCTTCCCTCCAATCTCCTCCATACTTTGGATTTGTTAGTTTTGTCGTGTTCTGTGTTTTTTCTGTGGTTATTTTGAGTTTCCTGTGTTTCTGAGTCTCTGTGTTGTCCTGTCTCCCTTTGATTAGTTCCCAGGTGTCTCGTCCTCTGATTACCTCGTGTATTTAGTGTCACCCGTGTCTCTGTGTCTTTGTCGGATCCTCGTCGCACTTGGTGTCCTGTTCCCTGTCTTCCTGGTTATCATTAAATTCATCATTTTACACTCAGATCTGGGTTTTTCAGTGTCTGCCTCTCCTCCACCACCGCAATTCATGACAAGTTTCTAAATACTCCAAACTAAGTTACTTAATACATTTGGTCATTTGAATAAAACGGGTATTTTATTCAAATTGCTTCTTAACTTCCATTGATAATGTACATCAAATAATTCTAATGTGTACTTTATCTCACTTAATAAACCCGATAGTTTTCGTGGGACCTGAGGGTTAGGGACCCAGCTGCAGACCAATCACTTTGTCTATTGCAGTGTTAGTGATGAGTGATCTACATTTCTCTCTGTTTGTTTATTGATTTTCAGTAAAGATAGATTATTACTGAAACAGCTGATATTTATTTGATAAGGTTCAGAATGTCTTTCTGATCACTGGTGGATTTTAACGGCTCTCTTGGCTTCCCATGCTGTTTTCCACTTCCCTTTGTATGTCTTCAGTATTTTTCCTTGTCATTTCACATTATTACACAACTTCATTTCTGAACTTGTTTGTTTTGGTATTTTTCTATGTATGGATTATTTGGGTTGTTACCAACAATGTCATTATCACCTTTATCACCAATATTGATAAAAGTGATATCACCTTTATCATAGTAAACATCACATGTTTACGATGACAAACTGCGATGTGTTCAACACTTCTTTTACTTTCTGTATATGGCTGAATAAATATTAAGACCCAGATCAAACAGGAGGGGTGTCCACACCTCTACTTATTATGGTGGTGATGATATGCTTCAGTGATCATGTTCGCCTGGTTTTAAGGCTTTTCTCTGAGGTTTTGTTCTGATCTTCTCTGTGTTGCAGCTCCCCATCCTGGCCTCCTCTGTTGTCAGTCTTTATTTTCTGGAGCTGACTGATATTTTCCAGCCGGTGCATTCTGGGTATACTTGTAATGACCGCAGCTTGTCGTTGCCCTACATCCCGCCCAGACAGGAAGTGTGTCCACTCTCTTTGCTCTTCAGCTTGGCCTTTGCAGCTCCAACAGTCACAGTAAGTTTTACAGAAATCACAATTTAACATTTTGTTAATGAATTTCAGATGCTGAAATTGAATCTAGTCTTATTAATGAACTATCAAAACAGATTTACTGAAATTCTTATCTGAGGGCTTAAGCAACACATCAGTCAGGTGAATTTATCACAGTTGAAAAAGTACAGGCCATTTATAAATTGTGAGATGAATATCATATTAGCTTGGGTATGTAAGTTAAGTTGCTTTTAGTTCCTAATGTCAGTGTGATTATGTAATTAGCCATTCAGTTACACATCACTTTCCATTTTCATATTGTTTATTTCAATCAATCAATATTTTTTCTAATGATCCTCTAGCAGTAATCTTTCCCTTATTTTTATATCCTAAATACCAATAGAATTTTAATCAGTATTTTTATTTTTCTTCAATGCTAAAATTGAAAAAAGAAATCTGTTATTAAATTCAGAATTAATGAAAACATTAAGCTTTAAGAAAGAGCGGGAACCTGCCAGTGTTGGGAAAATGCTTGATCTAAATGATGGTAGGTTCTGTTCACCAGCAAAGAAATTATGATTTTTTTTTTAAATGGTGCATAAAGCAAATATATAACATACAAACACACTAAATTTCTGATGCATATGAATGGATTTATAGTTTTTCCAGCACTTTATCACAGATATCAATTAATTTGTCAGCAATTTATATTGTCTGCCATCTTTTGAAGTTAGTTGTTAAATGATAAGAGAAAAACAGTTCCAAAAATCTGTCACATTCTAAAAAAATACATTTCATCCTAGATTCGCCATTCCTGTTTCCACCTCACTGGAGCTTTTATGTTTAGAACATGATGGGGATTCTTGTTTTGTCTGGAAATGTGTCTCACTGTCAGATGTTCTACTGGCTGTGTTTCTATTGCAAACATGAACTGTCTATTTGTCTATTTGTCTATTTGTCTATTTGTCTATTTCCTGCAAATATTGAAAAACCACAATTTTGCAATTGGGTTGTTTTCATTAAATAAGAAATGAAATTAAAATCACACGTGAGTAAGCTTGTTCATGAGATGAGTCATTAAAAATCATGGCACCATTGGATGTAAACAGTTACATGATATATATTCATAATTCAGTCCTGGCGTTCGTCATCATCCATCAGAGGAGTCGTTGCCGTCTCATTCAGGCGTTGGAGCGCTACGTGTGTGGCATTTTGGGAAATTGTATTTGGTGAATTTACAGAAGAGCTATGGATTGTTGAGAATAAATAATTCTGTGTTTTCCTTTTATCTCTTTTAGTTAGTTGCTAAGCTAAAGCCAGAGGAAAGGGCATGTTAGGAAAAGCCCTCAAAGCTAAGATTACAGGACACTAGGAGGTAGGTAACGCCCTCTTTGGGGCAGAGCTCAGAGAGAGGGTTACAAAGGGAATGGGAAACTCTTGTGGGAGGCCATTTTGACTGTTAGCTCTTAAAGGTAGCAGGTCATAATGGTCCAGCTGTATTTTGGTGTTAATAAATGGAATTCATGAATTCAACTCGCTGACTCTTGTGTAACCTCATACATCAAGAACTCAGCATGGAGAACAGATAATTCTCCACAGGATTCAACATGTTCAGATGACATAACGTTTTATGAACGGTGTGATGCTGTGAGAGCTCTGGTGTTTTCAGCTGCACATTGTCTGAAAAAAACAAAAACAAGCCATCTTCCTCCTATGACTTCCTGCTGTCTTCTTTGTGGTTTTCCTCAGTAGTAACAGCCAGTTGTTGTTCATGTGACTCGTGTGATGCTATAAATTGTTTCCATTGTAGTTCTGCAAAATACACCTATTTCAATATGGCTGACAAAAACCTCATCCTAGTGCAAAAAACTTTTTATTGAAAAAGTTTTTGTTTTTATAATTGCCATGTTCGCATTAAGCAAATTTATTTTTGTAATTTCAATTTCTGCAATTTTATTATTAATGGAAATGCAACTACTGGTAACTATTATTTGTTTGTTAAACTATTTAAGTAGTCATTTATAATAGTTTTTCAAATGAGTCTGAAGTATTGGTGGATTTCAGCAAATCATGGGTGGTTGTGAAATACATGAAGGTCCATGCATTCCTAAAAACAAAAAAATATTGACATCTCCAATCAAATGTCTTACACTACTCAGGGTTTCTTTTATTTTTTCTTATCTTAGCAGTTTAGTTAGTCAGCAACTATAAAAGTCTGGTTTGCCAACTCTTTTGTGCTGTAGATCCTGATAGGAGAAGCCATCCTGTACTGCTATCTGTCCAGGAGGTCGTCAACCACTCAGACTGAAGCTAACATCAACGCCGCAGGCTGTAATTTCAACTCCTACATTCGCAGAGCTGTCCGCTTTATAGGTGGGAGAATATATGCCTTATACCACAACAGATTAGAAACATCTCCATAGTGTCTGTAAGAACATAAAACCTGCAGAGCTGTTTTCCAGAATGAGATGATATAATGGCAAACAAAACAACTGAAGAAAGCAAAATATGTGCATTAATCTGCAGGTAGGTGTAGAAGCTGTACATTATCGTATGATTATTAACACAAGCATGCTTTGAATGCGCTCTGTTGCACAGGCGTCCATATCTTTGGCCTGTGTGTGACGGCTCTAATAACGGACATCCTCCAGCTGTCCACTGGGCAGCATACGCCCTACTGGCTGGATGTGTGCAAACCCAACTTGACCCACATTAATATGTCGAGCTGTGATGAAGCCTTCATTCTGGAGGATATCTGTTCTGGACCGGACCTGGGACTCATCAATGCTGGGAGGTGAGGCTCAATGAGCCACTCAGGATGTCAGAGGATGCTTGTGGGAGTGTGGGGGTTTTTGTCGGTTTTGGTAGTCGCACTGACTCACATAGGGTTCAATTTTTTCATCACAGTTTTTGGTGGCTTCTTTGTTCTCAGTTCACTAATGGCCATGTAAAGAAAGTTCTAAATCAAATAAACTGTCCTGTTCCACACTATATACTATATATGTACGTATACATTGAATAGAGATACCAAAGACAATTTTCTCCCGCATCAGTTTTCCTCAGTCGATGCCAAAACAAGAGATGGTAGTAAGGATTCATGCAGTGACAATACATTCAGATGTGATAAGTCTATTCATTTTGATCTGTCAGCCAGACTGGATGGGTGGTCATAAGGATTTTCTTAGAATCAAGAATCTTCTCTAAGCTGAATTGAAAATCAGCTGCTCATCACCGTTGTTTTCAGGTTAGGGTCTTGGGTAAACATTTAATTGAAAGTCATTCTGTAACACCAGAAGGGCTGGTCTTGATATTCCTTTGGTTCTAATGAGAAGCTGATTTCAGTGTCTTCACAGAAGCCACGTTAGAAGCTCCACTAGAGGAAAAACATCTTGCACAAATCTTGCTACCCTGATTACACACTGCTCTTAGTAGCACATCCCAGCTGGCATGGACGTAAATTCTCATTTTATTCATTTAGTGTTGGGTAGGTTAGTTTAAACGTATCACAATAAAATGGTACTATTACATTTCGAATTTAATAGGAGTGTAAATATTTCAGTTACTTTAACAAAATAACTAGTTTTAACATTCTTGGATCTGTCATCTTTTCTATATTTAGATATTTTTAAAAAGCTAGTCGGTTTATTTTTGGGAGTAGGAACATTCAAATGACTTGTTGATCTGGATAGATGTGAGATACTTTTTGGTAGATATTTGTTCAATTAAATTGAATTATTCTTTTTATAATGTAGCACCAATCTACAACAGATGTTGTCTCAAGACACTTCATAGAAAAAAAGGTCATTTCAATCCAATTATTGAAATGATAATTGGACTATCATCCAATTATCTAAGAGACATCGCACGTCTCTTAGATGTGAGGACAAAACCAAATCCTCACATAATGTGGCCTTCATTGTTATTCTTTTACATGCTGCTGGTGCAGTGTTTCCACTGTGCACATACACATAACTCATCCAAGTTTCTTTAAAAGTCACATTCCTCTTTTAGATAAATATTCAGCGTTGTCCTTGGCTGTGTGAACATGGTGCAGAACTCTCAGCTTTCCTTGCTTTTTGTCTTTTAGGAAGTCTTTCCCATCCCAGCATGCCACACTGGCTGCCTTTGCTGCTGTCTACATCTCCGTAAGTAGTCTTTGCACTTTTGTATGTCCAGAGTGAAGCATGGAAATGCTGAACTCTGTCATTATTGTTAAAAAAATAATAATTGGTACACTTGTAACTGTGTCTCTTAGATGTACTTCAACACAGTGCTGACAGACTCAGCCAAGCTACTGAAGCCTCTGCTGGTCTTCTCTTTCGTCATGCTGGCCATCCTGGCCGGATTGATCCGGATCATTCAGTTCAGAAACCACCCTGTGGATGTGTACTGTGGCTGGTTACTGGGAGCTGCCATCGCTGTTTATTTGGTAAAACCCATGTTTCAGTATTGAGAGAATATATTTTAAGTTAATAGAAGGGAGTCAGTCAATAACACACACCACAAAGCTGCCAGTAGGACTGGTACTCTGTTGTCTTTGTTGCTCTAGTTACAGCTGATTTCAGTAGTAAATCTGAATGTGAATAATATGCTGAGGTAACATATCTCAAAATGAATCTTTTGATTCACTTCCTGACTGATGGTTTTTGGTTCAGTTCACCTTTATTTACACTTGTTTCGTCAAAACTAGCAAGATAATAAATATCAACTTAAGGAGGTTAGGGAGAGCTAACTGCTGGCTACAATCTTTGTACAATAACACGACTGCTGATCCATCCCTCTGCCCATTTAGAAGGGCGAACTGAAACTGGGAGCTGGGTCCACAGTGGAGCACAGGTTGGTGCTTTCTGTACATTACTTTGTCTTTCCATTGTAAAAAGTGACCTATGCTGCTCCATTCCTGGACTCCCTTCAGCTGCAGCTCCATAACACAACGGTACTGGACAGTTAGAGTGGAGCTCTGGGGGTCACACAACACAGTTCATTGATTGGGAGACAGCATGAGACATTTTCTGAGTGTAACGCTTCATTAGACATTTAGGTTTAACCCTAACCTGCCCAACTGGCAGTAGAAATGCTCGCCCGAAGACGGTGGACCATACATTAGTGTTGGCCTTTTGTAAATTACTCTTTTAATATTCTATCAATTACTCTGATGATTCATCAAGTAATTGAATAAAAAAACATTTATGAAATAAAATGTTGGTAAATATTTTCACCGTATTTTATTGGTAAAATATTATAGTACCAATATCAGATATCAACAGTGGCCCAATTGGTAATATTTGAGCATCCCTAACAATTACCTTTTTGTAGTTTAGAGCATTAAAATGTAACAACAGTAGTTCACCTTTTAAGTTAACCTGGACAATTTGAAATTATATTTTATTTAATAATAAAGCAACAGATTCATAAAGACACTTCTAAAAAAATGTCTACACCAGTTTTAAGTTTATGTATTCATCTTTAGTTAATATAATAACTGGACTCTCACTTTGCACAGCCATTTATGGCTTCTTTGTTTATGTCTATCTGTGTATCTATACAGGTGAGTCTCTGCTTCACCTGTATAGATACACCTGCCACACTCTTCGCTACTGTTTGCTCCAAACTGGTCACAAAGCAGCAGGTCTGGAGGAAAAAGTCTGTTGTATTCCAGGCATCATGCCACTCATTTTAAGGATGCCTATTGGTCCTTCCATAAACGATAAAAACCCGGACATTATCATCTGTCAACAAACTTCTCTTGGATTGAACTTGAAAATTGGATGCTACACTGATAGCACTTAGCATTCATGAACCACTCATAGGTAGAAGTGAGAGTGTAGTATGATACAAATAATAATCACCGGCCAGAACACGGTGCACTAAACAGCAAAACATAATTTAAGGAAGCATCAAGGCAGATAAGTGTTGGTGCGTAGCAAGCTCTGTCACCAGTTAAGCACTGGAACCAGTTTCCCTCAAACAGTTGTTTCCAATTGTTCCAATTTTTGTACATGAACCCTTTCGCCCTCAACATACTTGTATTTAAATTTGATATGACATTGATAGGTTTTCTATCTATTATCACACCTACAGCCACGCTCACTCACCCCGGTAGCATCACTTGAAAGTTGGTGATCTCTACAAGTAGCAGCAGGAAAGTTGGCTTACTTTTAACATTGGAGCTTTATCAGGGCAAACAAAAATCTTCTGTATGAAGAATTTCTGCAAAGTCAACGACACCAAGCAGGTGATTGCTACGTAACTTGATGCAATCAGCTGGATTTCCTTATATAGAAACTTTAAACTAATTTGAACGATGAACTGAAACTGATGCACTTTTTGAAATCTAGGATCAGTTGGAATGTTTGTCTGATTGAAATGATTTTAAACCTTACACTTTTCATTTTTTTATGTTTGTGTTGTTTGAACAGTTTTGTTTGTATTCATTTGAATTGTACTGAATGTTTGTTACATTATATGCAACCAAAAAAAAACCTTAAATAACAGTATCCTGGTCGTTTGATTGCTTTTACATCACAACATCCTGGCATTTTAACAGAAGTGTGGGACATTACTAACTACAAACTGTTTGTCTGTGTGTCTGTGTATTTTCTTGAAAATGTAGGTTCTTACCACTAAACATCCAAAAGACTACTAATATTTTCAAATCTAGTATGTTGAATTTCAGTGAATGTGGAAATAGATGGGCTGTCAGTCTTCCTCACATGGTAGCAGCTTGCAGAGCACAGAGGGCTGTTGCTTATGTTGTGTTCAAGAAATGAACAAAGAAAAAAACCCTGTGTAGGTAGGATGTACAGGCTTCACATCATGAGACCTGCACATGAGCTACAAGAACAGAAAAATGATCAAATCCAGCAAACACTTGGGACTCCCTCTATGATGCCTTTAACTTTCTATTTTAATAGTTCAGTTACCAAATATACCTTAAAATGCATTAATAGTTTCAGTAGAAACCATCTTTTTATTACAGTTGAAGCAAACATTTACGATCATTTTGATGTCCCTCGTGGAAGTACAATCAATCAGCACCAAGAAAAAAATGATTGCTGTTCCTGCATTGGCTGCTTTGCAAATACAAGCAATAGTGCAGCTTTCCAACCTGCATTTTCTTTTATATATTTCAGACATGCCTTATAGAAAAATCTAGTCTACTGTACTTTGTTCTTGTAGTGTCAAGAAACAAAATAGTCTGTTTTTGTGGAGCATTTTGTCTTGACTGTCATGATGTGGGAACAACGAGACGCATGCCTGCTGCTCAACCTGCAGTTTGTATTCAGAGCATCAAATCAGGGAGTTTTTGTTCCAGGAGTTTTTGGTATCAAATAATTTAAGTGATTTGATTATTCATCTCATCCTAAATCTGAGTATGATCCCCATCACTTCAGCCTGTTCTCTCACTTCATTTATCACTCTGAACGCAGCCATCTGGACCAACCTGCAGGGGTCTCTGCAGTTGTGGGTTGTGTGAATAGTAGACAGGTGGCTGGTGACCCTGCTGAGTTATTTATTTGAATATATCCTAATGTTGGAAAAAGAAAAGAAGGCATTCGTTATTAAATTCATGAGTAGAGTGAGCATTATAACATCAAAATATTACACCAGCAGTCTTATCGGTTTTTATAGTATACTTTAATAGTGTTTAGCATCTAGTTACTCAGCTATCAAAGTTGCTTAATAAATAGTCAAACTAATATAACATATGATACATGTTATTTAGATGTAAGATTCTTAGAGCCAAGCTTCTGACTGAGAGGAAATCCTGATATGTAGGAACTGCATGGTTGATACTCATATAGTATAATACCTCCTACACACCATAACCCTCAGCCCACTCTCTGCTTTAGACACTTTCAGACTTTCTGCTGAAGCATTGACAGATCTACACATTCTAACACTTCTCTCTGCAGCTACCCACGTTTTTTGTTGTTCTGGTTTGTCCTGCAGGATGAAACTCTGCCAGCAGATATGCCTGGTTGTGTTGAGAAATGTTTAATCAGAATCAAAATCTGATTTTATAACTACTCTCTTCTCTCCTACAGAGTTGAGGTCACTATAATGCCATCAGTAGTGGGTCAGCTCCCAAAACATTGAATTCACATGCCCCAATAACTTACAAGTACAGGTGTATACAATTCGGCAGCTTGGCCTGCAGACTGCTTCTGTTTGATTCAGTTTATTTATAGCACCAATTCACAACACGTTGTTTTATAGTACATTAGGTAACTGTCCAATCGTACAGTCAGATAAGATATGCAGTCAGTTACATGCTTTCCAAATTGATTCTGGTTACTAAATGATGAGGCCAAGTTTAGTTTATTATTCAAATTGGTATAAATTATTTTTCTGCCTAAGGAAACTCAGCAGATTGCATTGAGTCATTGACTTGCAGCACTCACTCCTCCTGAACGAACATATAGAGATACTGGACAGTTGCTTGCATTGTTGTTGTCTGATAATCCCTCATGGTTTTGACATCCCTTCTGGTTATTACATTGTTTTATTTGACTCTACTGTGGCTGATCTTATGACAGATCTATTTGACATCTAACGTCATGACACATCTCTATTTTCTGCTGCTAGCCTGGGTCTTTGTCTGCTTGGGTTTTGTTTGTACAGGGTGTATACGCAGTAAGCAACTTCAAGCCAAGTGAAGATCGCTGCAGAAGTCAACTGAATCCTCCCGTTCTTAGAGAGCGATCCCTCTCTTCCCTCCCCAATGTCAGCCAATCAGCAACCAGCAACAGCCACCAAGGTAAAATCCTGTGCCTTTTGAAATGTGTTAAAAGATTCCTTGATCACACATTGTACTTTCACATTAAAGATTCCCACATATTAAGACACACTGTGCATATACTGTTAGCTGCACAAACTTT
Source organism: Gambusia affinis (assembly GCF_019740435.1). Lineage (NCBI taxonomy): Eukaryota > Metazoa > Chordata > Actinopteri > Cyprinodontiformes > Poeciliidae > Gambusia > Gambusia affinis. The sequence goes on from NC_057879.1 coordinate 394,405, forward strand.
GCAGACGCTTGAATTTTATAGTCAAGTATACTGATTGCTAAGCCTGTCACAATAAATCAATCAATCCACAATAAATGAAAACTACAGATGTAATTTTAATTATCGGCATTATCATCTCTTCTGGCCTTTTTCTCTTTCTGTTGATGACACTGAATGAAAAAAAGGTTCAACTCCGCTGCTCTCCACTGACCCTCCCTTCCTCATATTCTTAGTGTAATGTCCAGTTCACACTACACCATCTTAGAGCTGTCTGCCGATTGTCGGCCCATTTTCAAAACCTGAGAGACCAAACATTAGCCGACAGAACTCCTAGGTATAACGGTTCCATCATGCTGTGTGGTGTCCAACAATGGGCACAAAATAATGGCTACAAGTCCAGTGGACTAATTTTAAAACCAGGCATTAATCAATGCTTTACTACAATCTACCTGCAGTGCATGTGGTTCTAGTGTCAGTGTAACGTCCTGACTGAATGAAAATCATTAGAACCTATTTATGTCACGTTAATGAAGAACAGCTGAAAAGTTACCGGGTTCATCAACTGGTAGCAATTTCTCTCCAACTCCTCCCCTCATCATTTCTATGTTCTTTGCATAAAATGTTTTATAAACATTAATGTTGTTTCCACATATCATCTCCAATGTCCGCTGGACTTCAGGTTGCTCCGTGTCAGCTGTTTGGGATTCCCCTCTGTAATTTCCCCTCAGAAAGCAGGAGGAGAATCCGGCTTTCTGATTGGCTGCCTGTCACATTCAACAGGCTGCTTAAGCTCCCAGGGGGGAAAACCCCTGATTTAGATCAGAGCACCACAATGATCTACCGTAACACACACACACACTACAGGATGATCGGTTATGAAACCACAAGAGACAATCTTAGAACATCAACGTTCTCAGATTGTCTTAAGGGGAAAATGTAGGTGTGAACTAACGTGTAGTGTGAACTATTGCATCAGGTAGTCGATGTTCCATCTTCTCTATTTAAATCTAATAATTACTGAAGGCCAATATAGTATACAGACTTCATAATCTGCACTCTTTTGGTTGAATCCAGTATTTATTTACACTTTGGTTTTTCTTTTCAAGTACATTTTTGTTAATGGAGACTGAGAATCCATTTTATTTTTATTTTTTGTTGTTTTGTTTATTTTATCAGTTCCAGTGTTAAATGTTCTTTTGAAAATAAAGTCTATCTATCTTTGGCAGGAAATCACATGTATTATTATGTCACTTTCATTAAATTAGTGTACAAATGTTTTCAAACAATATTATCGTTTATGGCAATAATTTTTGAGACAATTAATTGCTCAGCAAAACTTGCTATCGTGACAGGCCTACTGATTGCCTACATTTCTTGTGACAAGTTTCTTAACTTCTCACAATCTTTCCGAATTGATACTAGTTACCAAATGATGAAGCCTAGTTCACTTTGTTATTCAAATGAGTAAACAAACCCAGCAGATTGCTAGCTAGTTTGCTGAGCCAGCTGGGCACCTAGTCCCGTTTCTGCTTCACCAGGGAAACCACTGCACACCTGTCAGTGTGGCACAAAGTAGCAGTCTAATGCACTTTCTAGCAACTGATTGCACTGACTCTCAGCCTTATCAGCTCAGTGTTGCTAATCAAACAGTTCGATGTGAACACAGTTTCCACTGAAACACTGAACATATGCATATATGGCTGTAAAAATGTACCTTTGAACAGATGTGTCCAGCAGACATAATGTGGAGTGAGGTACACCAGAGTGTGTGGGGGCATTAAGATACACACCAAACAGAGACAGAACACACTGAGACAGTTTTAGGTTTTTTGTTTATTAGACAAAAATAAACAAAAAAGGATGAAAGTGAAAACCTTCATCCTCCTCACTCTCACAAATAACAATATTTTTGCTTACAGCGCCACCAATTGGCCTGGCATACCTTTTACAGCATTTTCAGTGGTACTGCATCCTGTTGTGTGGATGCACATTTTCTATTAATTTTACAAATATGTATAAAGCTGCGACAGACTGGCGACCTGTCCAAGTGACCCTGCCTCTTGCCCGGAACGTTAGCTGGAGAGGAAGCAACCCTCCGGATCCCATTAGGGACAACGGTGAACAGAAAATGGATGGATGGATGGATGGATGATGGATGGATGGATGGATGGATGGATGGATGGATGGATGGATGGATGGAGGATGGATGGATGGATGATGGATGGATGGATGGATGGATGGATGGATGATTGATGGATGGATGGATGGATGGATGGATGGATGGATGATTGATGGATGGATGGATGGATGATGGATGGATGGATGGATGGATGGATGGATGGATGAATGGATGGATGGATGGATGATTGATGGATGGATGATGGATGGATGGATGGATGATGGATGGATGGATGGATGGATGATGGATGGATGGATGGATGGATGGATGGATGGATGGATGGATGGATGGATGGATGGATGATGGATGGATGGATGGATGGATGATGGATGGATGGATGGATGGATGGATGATGGATGGATGGATGGATGGATGGATGGATGGATGGATGGATGGATGGATGGATGGATGGATGGATGGATGATGGATGGATGGATGGATGGATGGATGGATGGATGGATGGATGATGGATGGATGGACGGATGGATGGATGATGGACGACGATTTGACGGATTTGACGGATTTGACGGACGACGGATTGACGGATTTGACGGACGATTGATGGATTTGACGGATTTGACGGACTTTGATTTGACGGACGGATTTTGATTTGACGGACGGATTGACGATGGACGGACGATTGACGGACGGATTTGATTTGACGGATTGACGGACGGATCTGATTTGACGGATTGATTGACGGACGGACGACGGACGATTTGATGGATGATTGACGGATTGACGGACGGACGGACGATGGACGGATTGACGATTGACGGATTTGGATGACGACGGATTTGACGGATGACGACGATTTGACGGACGGATGGATTGATGACGGATTTGACGGACGGACGGACGGACTGGATTTGACGGATTTGGACGGACGGACGGACGGATTTGACGGACGGATTTGATTGACGGACGGACGGACGGATTTGACGGATGGATTGACGGACGGACGGACGACGATTGACGACGGATTTGACGGACGGATTGATTGATGGACGGACGGATTGATGACGGATTTGATGATGGATGACGGACGATGGACGGACGGATGGATTTGATGGATTGACGGACGGATTTTGATGGAGACGACTTGATTTGATGGATGGATTTGATGGACGGATTTGGATTTGACGATTGACGGATTTGATTGATGATGGACGGACGGATTTGACGGATGATTGACGGATTTGATGGACGGATTTGATGGATGGACGATTTGGATGGACGACGGATGGATGGATTTGACGATGATTTGGATTTGGATTTGACGATGGATGGATTTGATGGATTTGACGGATGGACGGATTTGACGGATGGATTGATTTGGATGGATGGATGGATGACGGATGGATTTGACGGATGGACGATTGATTTGACGGATGGACGGACGATGGATTGGATGGATTTGATTGATGGATGGATTGGACGGTTGATGGATGGACGGACGGACGGATTTGGACGGATTTGATGGATGGATGTTGACGGATGGACGGATTTGACGGACGTCGGACGATGACTTGACGGATGGATTTGACGGACGGATGGATGGATTTGACGGATGGATGGATGATTGACGGATTTGGATGGATGGACGGATGGACGTTGGATGGATGGACGTTTGGATGGACGTTGACGGATGGATTGACGACGGACGGACGGATTGATGGATTTGGACGCTGGATGGATGGGACGGACGGATTTGACGGACGGACGGACGGACGTTGGACGGACGGACGGACGACGGATGACGATGGATTGACGGACGGACGACGGACGACGGATTTGGACGTTGGATGGACGGACGTCGGATTGACGGACGTTGGATGACGGACGGACGGACGTTGACGGACGGACGGACGGACGTTGATGGACGGATTTGACGGATTGGACGGACGGATTTGACGTTGACGGACGGACGTTTGACGGACGGACGGATTTGACGTTGATGGACGGACGATTTGACGGACGGACGCTGGATTTGACGGACGGACGGATTTGGATTTGGACGGACGGATTTGACGGACGGATGGACGGACGGATTTGATTTGACGGACGGACGGACGGACGGATTTGATTTGATTGACGGATTGACGGATTTGGACGTTGGACGGACGGATTTGACGGATTTGACGTTGGACGGACGGACGTTTGATGGACGGACGTTGACGGATTTGACGGATTTGATGACGACGGACGTTGATGGACGGATTGACGACGTTGGATGGATTTGGACGGATTGGATTTGACGGACGGATGCTGACGGACGGATGGACGGACGGACGGATTTGACGGATGATGGACGGACGTTGGACGGATTTGATTTGATTTGACGTGGACGTTTGACGGACGTTGATTTGACGACGGATTGGATTGACGGACGGATTGACGGACTGGACGTTTGGACGGACGGATTTGACGGACGTTGGATTGACGGACGGACGGACGTTTGACGGACGGACGGACGGACGTTGGATTTGATTGGACGGACGGACGTTTGACGGACGGACGGATGGATGTTGACGACGGACGGATTTGGACGTTGGACGGACGGACGGACGTTGACGGACGTGGATGACGGACGTTGATGGACGGATGTGGATTGACGGACGGATGACGTTGATTGGACGGACGTTGATTTGACGGACGTTGACGGACGTTGGACGGACGACGGATTTGATGACGGACGTTTGATTTGGACGGATTTGACGGACGGACGGACGGATTTTGATTGATGACGGATGACGTTGACGGATGGATTTGACGATGACGTTGACGGACGGATGACGGATTTGACGTTGACGGATGGATTGATTTGGATGCTGACGGACGGATGGACGACGTTGACGGACGGACGGACGGATTGATGGATTGATTTGACGGACGGACGGATGGATGGATTTGGACGGACGGACGCTGATTTGGACGGATTTGGATGGAGATGTTGACGACGGACGGATTGACGGACGGATGATTGGATTTGACGGATTTGGATGACGGATGGATGGATGGATGTTGGATGGATGGATGGATGGATGTTGGATGGATGGATGGATGGATGGATGGATGTTGGATGGATGGATGGATGGATGTTGGATGGATGGATGGATGTTGGATGGATGGATGGATGGATGTTGGATGGATGGATGGATGGATGGATGGATGGATGGATGGATGTTGGATGGATGGATGGATGGATGGATGGATGGATGGATGGATGGATGGATGGATGTTGGATGGATGGATGGATGTTGGATGGATGGATGGATGGATGTTGGATGGATGGATGGATGGATGGATGTTGGATGGATGGATGGATGGATGTTGGATGGATGGATGGATGGATGTTGGATGGATGGATGGATTGTTTAAATTGTTTACTTTGCAAAACTTTTGGTCAAAACAATTTAGGATTCATTTTGATTGAATTGTCAGTGTTGTAAGAAATAGATTGCTAATCAATATATCTTTTTACCCATAATCCTTATAATGAGGGGATTATGTATCATATCTGGATATTTTTCTTTCCTTGTCCATTTTGAGATATTATCCACCAGGAACCGCTCTGACAGTCCACCATAGAAAAACTACAAATGCTTCACATTTTGTTCAGTCTCTAGCAAGTTATTATTAAAGTCAAACTGTATTAAAGCTCTGGGAATTCCATCAGTTTTGATGTGGTCCACATATGACGATCTGAATTAAATTCACCCTTTAATCAAATGTCCTAATTGCCTCAGATTTAACCCAGCAGTAAGAGTTTAACTCCTTTTTTGCTGTCTTTGATAGTCCACCACACCCTGGCCCCCAGCCCACCAAAGCCCATCATTACAAGGACCTCCTCCCACACTTTGGCCCCTGACCATCCAGTACCCATCCTAACCCGAAGCTCCTCCTATCGGGAGCCATCCATGAGCAATCTGAAGAGAGCCAGTGCTGATGTGGAGGTGATCACTCAGTCCAGTCCACCTGGAAACCGTGACAACATGATGACCTTCAGCAGCAGCACACTGCCAAGGTAGCAGTTTGTTTCACACCAAACGCATTTAGTCACCAATGTTGAAGGTTCTAGTGAAGTTTTAAAGCACCAGGTACTTTAATTACTCTTTTACAGTGGTTTTGATCTCTGGCCTTTCAGAGGGTCTCTCAGTTCTTTTTTAAAAGTATCTTTTTGTGGAACAACTTTATTTGAGAGATTTGTCCCTACATAGGGACCTTTGCCCCAGTCTTCTTCTGTTATGTATTTCATGTCAACATTCTCCAGGTCCCATGGAGGCTCCTCTGTGGAGGAAGGCCGTATCCCACGACGACATGCCTCCATCCACACCTCCATGGACTCCACCAGATCCAAGCAGCTGCTCAGCCAATGGAAGAACAAGAATGATAACAGGAAGCTGTCGATGCAGGTGATGGATGGAATAAGGCCGCTTCCTTCCTCTTCTCCGCAGAGGAACATGGAGTTCCGTTGCTCCTCCGAGCCGTGTGCAATGGGCCTGGAGGCGGAGCTCCGGGCTGGAGCCCACATACCTTCATCCTCAAGCCAGGAAGTGGAGATGCGTGCTGGGGCCCATATCCCGGCGCAGTACATGAAATTAGCAGCAAGCTCTGTCCCTATTAGCAATCATAATCACCTGGCACATAATGGCAGCACCGGAATGGCCGGTGGGGCCAGAGTCTCCATGCAGCCTCGTCCTGGATCCTCCCAGCTGGTTCACATTCCTGAGGAGGAAAATCCTAACAGCAAGGATCAGGAGAGTGAATCAGAGGACAGCATGATGGACGGCGGAGGGTCAGTGAGAGAAAAATGGCTGAGAGTGGCTGAGAAGACCACCCTTCCTTGCAGACCACTGAGTGCTGGAGGACAGCCTCGTCTAATGCAGGTTGAACTTCTTTTACTTTCTAATTCACAGATATTTCCAAGTTAGGGTATTATGGAAACAAAACATTTCTCTTAGCTTCATATCATACTATAATGTCATTCCCTCATCAAAAACATTTCTGGAGTGTTGCTCTGATTCTTTCATGCATGTTTGAGAGGCACCTAAACACCTGCACCTCCACCCCCGTCCTCAAAGCTCCCACTTAGAGCTGCAGTCTTCAGCAGAGCTTCTGCTTCACAGAGCAGCCCTCCACCCTGCCTGGTCCTAGCCCTTCAGACTAGTGGCAGCAGCAATTAGCAAACAGCTGGTGGAACTGGAGTCTGCTGAACTCATCATGAGAACGTCTTTTCATCCAACACTCCTAGGAACACTTGTAAATGGAATTATGGAGAAACACTGTTGTGACAATTTTGTGAAGAAGGAATGTTGGAAAAAGCAGGAGCTTTTGAAAGAGACATAGGCCCAATTTCATGGCATTAAATTGTGATGTCAATTTCTTTTAAGTTATATTTGATATAAACAACATTATTATAAAAACTAAAGGTAACATACTTTCTTGATTGTGCTACAAAATGGCATTATGTGCCTGACAAAACTTATAGTGCCACCATGACTGGTGAGGCACACACTCCACCAAAATCAGATCTACAAATTCCAAATCCAATACAGAACCTATATTTTAATTTTGACCGTAAATAATTATAACAATATAATAGCAATAAAGACAAATAATATTTAATAAGGTCACAATTTTTAATTTGAATATTTTCTTTGGATGACTTCTCTTTCCTGGTTAAAATTGAAAATCTGGAAAATGTATGATCTTACATTTATTTTACTGTACATGATTTCCATGCACCTATCCCTCTCCATGAATGGAGAGATCCTTGCTTATCATTTTCCTTTAATTTTCTAAAATCTGTCAGCCTAACACAATGGTCTGCATTCCCCCAACCCAACTGATCTAATTCTCTTGGATGTGTAGAAGAAGAGCACCTGTTGCTCATTATGTCTGTAGGGCTCACTCAGCACTGCCCTCTAACAGTGAAGCACGGTACTTTCTGCTTCAGCCACACATTTTCACTGCACATCCATGGTCGAATAGAATAATGAAATATGTCACACACATTCATTAAATATATCATACAGGTTGTGGAACATAAAAAAATGTAGAAAATGGGTAGTTAAACAAGCACATTAGCAATATAGTCTAGAGACAGACAGCAATAGGCAAGCGCCAATTGCATGCTTCATTCTCTTGTCTGACACAGCGCCCCCAGAGGTAAGGCACAGAACTGCACCCCCTCACCCTGGTCTTACTTCATGTACAGGCAATGCATAAATTCAGCGAGTTTGACCATAAAAATGTTGAAATTAGCAATATAAACTATAGAAAGTGGACAAACTGATTTTCTCTCATCATTGTTAACATGTATATTAATTTTCTTGGCATATGTTTACATATGTGCTTCCTCTGACAGCATGTCACTGAATGCCTCCCCTTTAAAAACATATTTTTAAAAGATTTACTCTACTGCAAATCAATTTTGTTCATTTTTACCAGAATGACATAATTGGAATCGAAGAGGTTCGTCCTCTGTAGATCTTCTATATTCATGTTTACAATAATTCAACTTACAGGCTCTATGTGATGTTTTTAGAAGCTTTCCTTTACAGTTGTATTTGGGCTCATATCAGTGTGCAAATTCAAAATGAAATATTTTGAATTTGCACACTACTTAAAAGACAAAGTCACCGAACTGTGGCAGGAGGATGATGTTATGTTTGGAACCCGAGCTTCGGGGATCAGTGGCCATCCATGGAGAATGAAGTGAAAGCAAAGCCCCCAGCTTCAATTTGAGTTCATAAAGTGAAGATTAATGTGGCAAGATACCAGAGGGGAGGAGGATGTCTGACAGAAGTAGCTTGGAGACTCAAACAAACCAAACAGTTTGCTACCCACTGATGTAAACAAACTCTGTGGTAAGTAAGTCTACTCTGCCTGTAATTCACCAGGCTGCCATACTGTCAATACTTTCAAAAACACAAATTCAGCCTGTATTCAGGAAGGTGTTGCAATTGCTGCTCTGCTTCTGATCAACAATGCTGTTCTGACACCCATATGGGTCAGCACTAGAATGCTTTATATCGCTTAGCCATGCAGTCATTATAAAGCATTTTTATCCAGTGGTTCTTAACTCTGGTCCTCCGGGCTGCTGTCTTTTGCTTTAGATGTCTAACTAGGAATTCTTTTCCTAGACTTCTATATGTAGCACTGCTACTTCACATTCAGCTGGAAAGTTAGGCATTTTTTGGTATGGTTTTCTGGCAGCAGTGTTTGGAATTGGCCTTCGTTTATTACCTCTTTCTTTTTCCAGGTCATAGCCTTGTCCAAACAGCAAGGTCTCCTTCACTCTCCTCGTTCTGAAGATGGTGGATCTATTCGGTACAGAGCGCTGACAGATCAAGATCCATCTCCTCCGGCCTCTACCACTGGGGCAATAGGAGTTGGAGGTACCTGCGCACTTTTCTTTGGCAGTATGAATCTTGCCGTAATCATGTCAAGGTATTTTTTGTTTCAGAAGTCTTTAGAAGCACATACAGTAGATGTGAAAAGACAAATTCCGGAAATGGACTTCAGACAGTTCTATGCCATGCCACCAACTGCTGTTGTATGACGTACAATAGATAGTTGTTTCTTTGGTCTGTTTTCTAGGAAGTGGTTTGGAAAGAAGTGGCAGCATAGTTCGTGTAGAAGCTCATCCTGAATCCAGACAAAAGCCTGTGGTGAAACCTCCAAGCACAGATGGCAGTGGATCATGGCGATGGAAACCGCCGGAACAAAGAGCATCCCTGCGACAGTCAACGTTTGCCCTGAATGACCTAAACAGACACACAGACAGCTGCGACTCCCTGAGAGATGGAGGTTCAGTGGATGGAAGGAGGAGCGTGACAGGGACTGAATCAGAGAGTGAAGGTGGGGGGGATGTAGGGAGTGGAGTTGGAGGTGCATACTCCAATCATCCACGTGTGATGCACCCTTTGCACCCCTTACACCAAAATAATCCTAATAACTACCAGCATCACAATTTTAACCCCAACAATCCCAATAATCCAAACTTTAACAATGTTCATCCAAATTTTAACCCCAGCTCCAACAACTCCAACATGTCTTTTCCTTCCACCGTCACCTTTGCTCCTCCCTTCCACCCTCACCCCCAAGCCGTCACCACTATCAGGGTGACCCCCGTGGAGACGACAACTGCTAGCAGTGACGGAGGTTCAGACAGCCAGTCAGTGGCCTCGTCCAGCCGGGAGTCCACTCTTCGAAGAAAGGGCAGCACCAATGTTGTTCATGTCCAAGACCGAGGGCCCACCCCGGATCTCCATAACAACCACCGCCCCAGTGATGACAGCAACCGCCTTGACAATGAGAGCAGTAACCGTTTCCATGAAAACCTTCGAAATTTTCAAGAAAATCCAATCCAGCCTAATTTCCCCAACAGGCAGATGCAGGTCGTGTTTGGTCGTCCAAGCCCAACTCCTCCCCCTACTCTGCCCCGCCCCCTCCTGACTCATACTCCACCTCCTACTCTGGGGCTGGCCTATAAAGAATGAGTCATCCATCTGTACCTGTGTTTCAAACAATGTGACCCGTTTGCGACTGCTGTTGAGACCAAAACTTGTAAGAGTGTGGAATCGTATCTATCCACTGTCCGGGATCAAGACTGGGAATGTTTCCCTCTCCCACAACAGTGAGTATTCAACCAGTTCCAACCAACTCCATCAGTTGTGAATTTTATAGCCTGGGCTCTATGTGTAAGAGTTTGAGCCCATTCTTCATTGTGCTATTATTATTATTTAACTTTATACTTAAATCAATGCCTGTTGGAGAGACTGGATAACTTTTGCCAAACAGTGACTTCATAGGCACATACACAATGGGCTGAACAAACTGAGTGATGCTAGTGTACGAGGGAACCCAGATCTCCAGCCGCTCTCCTCCTTTTACACCTGTGAGTTTGACGCTGACTGGATTCACATACAATCATTTACAAATTTATCAGCTTTTATACTCTTACTAAACAAACCAACAACTTGTGAACATTACAGAGTGAGCAAATGATCTACATCCTACGGCCACCCCTGTGATGTTTTTGTGTGTGAATCTGCAGCCTGAAATGAATCTTCAGTGTGAGTAGGCTGCAGTCCTGAGTGCAGTCAGAGCAGTAACAGTATCTTATAGGTGACTGTGGTATTGTGTTTGTGGTGGCAGAGATCAATAAGTTACATATTGTGTTAAATATACAGTAAAACATGCTCTCTTCATTCTTTTTAGATGCAACATTTTAATTTTGTGAATATGATTTGCTGCTGATCTTAGTGTTGTTGGTGCTTTGACATGTGGAGTGTGAATGATCTAAATCCACTGAAACAACAACCAGGCCAAAGACTAAACCCAAGACGTAGAGATACAAATTACACATTATGATTCAGAAAGATTCATTTATTGTAAAAATCTACATATAGTTTAGGGGACATAGTATTATGGGAAATGTAATTTTATTTTTTTAAAATTATATAATTTTTCAATATGATTTTAAAACTAACAATCCATAACACATCAGAATTCCTGTTCAAAATGATAATTAAACAGTAATTATAGGCAGCAATTTCTTTACCTGTCTATAATTTTGGATCCATAACAAGCTTTTGATGTTAATGTGTTTATAGCACCAAAATGAATACGACAGTTTATCTTTAATGTAAAAGTCAACTTGTTAGTTGTTTTTAGTGAATTTTACACACCTAGACCTTTTTTGCTATTTCAACATCATTACAATTAATACTAATAATTACTATGTAGTTGTACATATATTAATATCAAAAATGTTCAGTATGGCTCTGTTGGTTCTCTACTCACTAGGACTGCACAATATATCACAACTGTATTATCATCAAAATATCAGTGTGCTCAATATTCGTATCACAAAAAAATGTTTGGACAGCAGTAATTGTTGGGTAATATATTTTACAAGTTGTATTTTTTATGTTAATTCATTATTTTGCCAGTAGGACAAAGTCTGGTCAGCAAAAGGTCAAACCAGACAAAGAGATCACAGAGTAAGCACAGATTTGAAAGAGAGGAAAGAAGAAAACAGGCACCTGATATCATCATCACAATATTTACCAAAATTCAAATGATTGCCATCAGTAGATTTTATAATATTGTGCAGCCCTTGTACTCAAACCCACCTAGTCCTGTTTTAAACCTGAAGAACCAAAATGTGAAACTTTGTTAGTAACACGAGAGACGATGAACAGACCAGATCAACAGTCTGCTGCAGAACATTATGGTTTATGAAAAACGCTTCAAGCTTTATGTTGCCATCATTCAACAGTGAGGCATTATGTAGCTGGTTCTACATCAATCATATCCTCCCTTCCTTTTATCGTTTTTCCTTCTTTCTTTTCTTTGTTGCTTCCTTCCTTCTTTCCTATAGTCACAGATCTCATGTGATATTATTGCAGTATTTACTGATATCATCCTATCACAACATTTTCTAGTATTGTGCAACCCTAATGTGAACTCCATGCAGAAAATACCCAGGTAGGGGTTTGAACCCAGAAGCTTCTTGCTGTGAGGCAACAGTGCAGCTCCAGCAGTGATCACATCAGTACAGCCTTTTAATTTTAATGGTAGGATAAATTCAGCAGGTATAAATCCTTCAATGATTTTTTTTTCTTTTTGCTGGTAAGCCAGCTTGTCCACAGACATGATCTGTTTTCACACTCCTGTTTTACTTCCTGCCAAAGTGCCATCAAAGAAGGCTTGTACAGTCAGTGCAGTATGTTCATCGTTTTATTGAAACGTCCTTGGAAACAGAAATGCTGTCATGTTTGGGTTGTTTGATATTTTAGAAAACACAGTTGAAAGAGCTGCTTATGTATAAAAATACAATCTCCTTCTCTCACAGTCTGACATTTATTCAGATAAAAGGGTTCTTGGTCACTTAGGATCACTATAAAGACTGAGATGCTTTAGTTTTGATTTTTTTTAAACATATTTTACATTGAAAGGCTTTGATATATTTCCTCAGTATTGAGTAGAATTCTCTGTTAGGTTTTTTTGATGTGGGTCAAAAGTTTCTGGTAACTTTTCTCAGTCTCAGACTGGTTTGCCTTTACAGTCCATTCTCTCTGACAAACTGGAGCTGAGTCATGTTTGTAGGCTGCCTTGCTCCACACAGCTTTATGGTTCTGCCCAGTAATATTTTGGAGTTCATTTGTCTCTTTGGGTCACTGTGTGTTTGGAAGACCCATATCTACCCAAGTTTTAACTTCCTGGTTGATCTTTTGAGATGTTGCTTCAATATTTCCCCACAGCAGTTTTTGTTCATCATCAGTTATTTTGAACAGTGCACCTGCAGAATAACAATCACACAGCATGACACTGCCACTCCCATACCTCAAAGTTGGCTTACAAACTTCCACCTTTTTACTTCAGATGTTACAATGGTCATTATGGTCAAATACATCAACTCTAGTTTGATCAGACCTGAACATGTTGCCAGAACCTAAAGCGTTTATCCCAGAATGCATCTGCAAACCGAAATATCATCAGCCATCGCCAGCATCTTCACCAGATCTCCTACTTTTGTTCTGGGGTTGATGCACACATTTCACACCAGGTCCTTCCTGACTGGTGTTCAGACTCATCAATGATAGTTTAAATAAATGAACCTGGCACCTTCAAGCCATGGATGAACCAGATTTTCAGTTGGCTGATTTCTTTGGATTTCCCCATGAAAACACACATTAAACAGTTTGTTTGAGACGCAACTCAGATGTTGTGAATTAACCTTTAAATCAATAGCCTTTAAAAGCACAGCCTCATCAAATGTTATGGTTAGACAAATTCTTATGTATAGAAACTTTGAACATGAGGCTAGATAGAATTTCTCTAAAGAAGCCTTTCTCATTACTCTGGAGTTCAGCAAATAGAAATAATTTTGTCTGATTTAATGTCAGTGAGAAAATGACTTTAATGTTTTATATAGTATGCAAGTATCAGGTGTTGGCTGTGACAGATAATAGACAGAATACAGTAGATATGTATAATTGCTGATTTGTATATTATGATTTTTATAGGCTTTTGCTGAGATGTTAGTTTGCTTATTATGAAATTTTAGCTGTTATGATGAGACTTATATGATGATAATGCGCTGTCAGTATGTGTTGATGTATTTTTAACTTCATCCAAAAGAGTTAAAGGAAAAAATATTTCATCTTTTATTACATAGTGGGCATTATTTTAGAAGCATGGCTGAATGTGTTTTAGCAGCTACACAGCTTGAGTCTAGTCAGTGAAGGATGGGCTTCAAATATCCTGAGCACTCAACAAAAAAGCACATTGTTGTGCTAACCTTTGACCTGTCTGATGTTTTGCAGTTGTTAGATTATACAAAGGATTTTATATAAAACTGGTTCTATTGTCCTGAATCAAAACATGATCATCATGTGATGAAAGGAGTTGGAGCCCCTAAACTCTGAAAACGGAAAGGAGGAAAGAAAAGAGTGATGGCAGTCTATCATTATCCAACTGGGAGGATGGAGAAGCTGGGGGGCAGCGATCCATAGTCCGGGTGGAGCCAGAGGCAGCGCATGGTCCAGGTTCTAATGGAAGGAAACATGAATGATGTTTAATGAAGTGAGATGGAAACATGTTGTAGTCCTCTTAAGAGCATGTGGAGGTGGGTGGTGGTTGAGAACTCTTTTTTTATTGTTTTAATTTAATTTTTCAAATATTTTTAGGCTCTAGTGAACTTTATTGATTAATACAGGAACTAGGGAGGAGACAGAAGGGCAAGACAAGCAGCAACAGGTCTGAGATAAGGAATGGAAGCAGGGACAACTGCATCAAGCACCACAACCTCTGGTCATGGTGCACACTCCTCCCTGACACCAGAACCACCCTGAGCCACCAGAACCACCCTGAGCCACCAGAACCACCCTGAACCATCAGAACCACCCTGAGCCACCAGAACCACCCTGAACCATCAGAACCACCCTGAACCACCAGAACCACCCTGAGCCACCAGAACCACCCTGAACCATCAGAACCACCCTGAACCACCAGAACCACCCTGAGCCACCAGAACCACCCTGAACCATCAGAACCACCCTGAACCATCAGAACCACCCTGAACCACCAGAACCACCCTGAACCATCAGAACCACCCTGAACCATCAGAACCACCCTGAACCATCAGAACCACCCTGAACCATCAGAACCACCCTGAACCATCAGAACCACCCTGAACCATCAGAACCACCCTGAACCACCAGAACCACCCTGAACCACCAGAACCACCCTGAACCACCAGAACCACCCTGAGCCACCAGAACCACCCTGAACCATCAGAACCACCCTGAACCATCAGAACCACCCTGAACCACCAGAACCACCCTGAACCACCAGAACCACCCTGAGCCACCAGAACCACCCTGAGCCACCAGAACCACCCTGAACCATCAGAACCACCCTGAACCATCAGAACCACCCTGAACCACCCTGAACCATCAGAACCACCCTGAACCACCAGAACCACCCTGAACCATCAGAACCACCCTGAACCACCAGAACCACCCTGAACCACCAGAACCACCCTGAACCACCAGAACCACCAGTTAGCCAGGATCTTCTATAGTAAAGCAGTCAGAGAGTCATGTCAGGTCACTGACCCGAACATAGGAATGTTCAGGAATACACTGATCATCTTTAAAGAATTTAGAGCGTCTGGGAAGTAGAAAACAGCAGAAAAAACTTCTTTGCAAACTACTAGCAGCACATCAGCATCATGGGGAAGATTTAGCTCATTCACTGGAATCCATCAGTTCTGATAGTTCATGTGGAGCGTCTTCATCCAGTGTGATGCAGGTCTTAACAGAACCAGTATTCATTTTCTAATGCTTGAACACTAATATAGAGAAAGGAAGTTATTATACAGAATGTCAAAAGGAAGCATTTATCTTAAAATATATAGAACTTAAAAGTGTTCAAGTTTGTTTACAAATCAAGATGTATTTTAATAAGTTTAAAAATATTGATATTTTCTTTTATGCTTATTTAGCTAAAAAAAAATTCTATTAGAGATAATACATAGATTGTTGGAGTGCCCTACAAGACCAGCACTCTGTCTAGAAGGTCCAGTTTTATTTAGGATCTATAATGAATGTTAGCAGCATACAATCCTGGTGAAGATGAACGACTCCAGTTTGCTAGTTTGAAATATTTCTCAAAAAGTGCAATTTTTTCAAACATGTAATTCTAACATTTTGAAGTTTAGTTTTTCACAGTTGCATTTACGTATTTTTACATTAATATTATATGTGATAATGGGCAAAAACTACTTCTGGTGCTGTCTCCAAACTGTGCCGTTAAAACCACTGCAAAAAAAGAGCAAACCAAGAGTACCTTTTTGTTGTTTTTGCAAATCTTTATAAATAAGAGAATAACTGCTTTATCAGTCATAATTGGAGGGCATACCACAAATCCAATGTTTCTCACTCTTCAGAACACTCACTCGACATCACATGGAGTGTAATTTTGTTTAACTTGTATAGTTCTGAGATTGAAAATAAAAGTGAGTTTATGTGTACACATCCCACACAGTTCAAATCTCTTTTAGACAGACTCTGAAGTACATTTGAGCTATTTGCAGGTAGCTGTGGTCCATAACTTCCAGCAATACTGGGGACACTGTACCCTATGCATACGTTTATCCTTCTGTATGGTTCTGCAGAAAGGAAAGAATATTTTGATAAATGTTAGTAAATGTGATTTCTAATCAAGCCATGATGTGATCTAGTCATTTATAACCCGACACATGAATCCCTCAGAGTATTTGATTATATTTGATATTTGCTTGAGTTTCAGGTTGTACCTGTAGTTGTAATTATTTATGCTTTCAGCAGGATGTTGTTGAAAATCTCCTTGCTTATCAACTACTGTTCAATGTAAATGTAAAGAAATTTGAATTCAAAGCCTAAAGTTATTTGTCAATGGAAACTTATGTCCATTTATTTGATGTTGTGAAATGTTATTGACCTTATGTACCATTTCTTTTTCTGGAATATAACATTTAAAGT
Organism: Gambusia affinis; assembly: GCF_019740435.1. Taxonomy (NCBI): domain Eukaryota; kingdom Metazoa; phylum Chordata; class Actinopteri; order Cyprinodontiformes; family Poeciliidae; genus Gambusia; species Gambusia affinis. The sequence goes on from NC_057879.1 coordinate 411,604, forward strand.
CAGACTGTACTGGCACAAGTCTGAACAATCTGGAAGCACAACTTAGATCCACACAAGAAGTGAGTCGACCCCAAAACATTCCAACAAATCTCACTTATTGACTGGAAATTCATTGAGCTGTCCTTGACTTAAAAATGGATTGAGTTTGCCGTTTAAAATGTTGATCAATTTCCAACTTTATGACATGAGAAGCATTTTAAAGAGCTGATTACATGTCTGTGGCCCATCCTTGAGTCTGAACTGCTTTCCATGTCGTTGCTATGGAGCTGCATTATTAATATCAAACGTGTAAGTAGTTTTATCAAATGTTTACAGTTCATTTCTTAATTTCATCTTTCTCTCTTTCAAACCACGGTGAGAGCTTTTCTGTAGGAACCTTTGGTGTCCTGGACGGTTCCGCACAAACATACATACTTCATACTACCTATTGTTCCAAAGTAAATGACACTGAAAGTGAATGGTTCAGAGAAAATGATTTAAATACTGCGTATTTCTAATACGTTGTGTTTTTTCTTTCAATGGCTTGTAGTATTAAACAGTACGTAGATATTTCTCTTAGTGTATTGCTTTTATTTACTCTGGCTAAATGTGAATATTTGCCATAGCAACTATACAGTGTTGCTATGTCAGGGTGGGGACCGGCTCTCCGGTCAGGCCTGTAGTGAGCTATGAAGGGATTGCTGTAACCGTCTGAGAGCATCAGGTCCTTCTAACACCAACATTAGTTCATCAGCAGAGCTCTGTGGAATCTGACTGCATGCAGCTGAACCATTTCAGCGTGTAGGACAAGGGACACATGTAAAGGTTTCAGGACACGGCCCTTAAAAAGACTGCAGTTCCTAGTTGCTGCATATTTCATCTTTGAGGTTTTTACATTCGATTGGATGCCAAATCGAATTCGGTGGGTCTTGGCCTTAACAGTATGTCTCAGTAGATTTGATGTTACTGAATTGTGTCTTCTAGTGAAAATGTTTTTATTGCGCTTGGATGCTTGAAATAAAGAGAGTTCCATTGCTATTTGTTCTACTTTAGGCACATGTAGCAAAATGGCACTGGGTTTCAGATTTGAACCTTGAACATGATCCCAGGTCCAAGTTCCACATTCTGAAGCAAAGGAAGTAAATCATATGAAATGCGACAAACTAGCAAATGCTTAGGTTTTTTTGTGTATTAAATAAGAGGTTGCTGAGCTACCAAACTGTACGACCCATAAACAGCACGAGGGCTTTTCCTAAATAAGATGTTTTTCTCACAGAGCTGCTGCAGTGCTCCCTTTATCTAGGGTCTGCCTCTAGACCAGAGGTCACCAACCTTTTAGAGACTGGGAGCTGCTTCACAGGTCCAGAGCAACATGAAGGGCTATTTGTTTGATACAGAGATCAATTTTCTTGGCTCAGCCTTTATAACAATAGTATATATAAGTATTTATATAATTACATGCTGCCTGATCATATTAATGTTATGGACTACTGACAACAGTTATCAGTAATGGTTTACCATGGCAGATATGGTTAATTGATATTATGTGATCAGACGTTCTTAGTTCACAGAATTTAAGTTTGATTCCCTTTTGGAGCTTTTCTGTCTGATTCTAAATTACCCTCAAGAGACTGAGAGTCTGGATTGTTGCAGTAACACTTGCAGCTGCACACGCTGTACGCACTGAGATTTTCCTTTAAATAAAAAAAAGAAAAGTTATTGTTTTATTATCTAACCCTCTTTACTATTAGCAAAAATGTGGAGAAAAAATATCTTTTGTGTCAAAAGATATTGTACACACAGCTGTGTACGGTCTGTGAGGCGTGAAGTGGGGCACTTCAAAGCCTAAATCTTATTGGTCAGTTTGCTTTTGTTTATTTCATGGATTGGCATTTTTTTTAAAATGAATGAGTGGAGTTTGAACCTCCCGTAGTTCTAAGATCCCGCCTGAACGTTTTACAGTGTGCGGTTCTGGCGGGTCGCCTGTTTATAAGGGTTTTTTTATGGTTTCGCGAACTGAACAGCTGACGGGTCACCCGCTGGCTGACACCAGCAGATGTCGAAAAAAAAAAGGTCTGACAGGTCAGAGGGTAGCACAAAACTATCACTGCACCTGACCTGCAGGAGCACAACCTCCTCCCCAATGCGCAAAAATCAGCACAAACCTAAACCACAAGAGACTTTTTTCTTTTATCAGACGATGCTAAATAATAAAAACATGGAAGCAAAACCTACCTGTGTGGTTCATGGAAAGAGGAGAGTGTTGATGGCAGGTTCAGGTGGTGTCAGACATCCAGAGGATGAGAAGGTGAAGCAACATATTTGCTTCATTTCTACTCTACTTTGGATAGATTAAATTCGACTAGATTAAATTGTTTATCACGCAGTCTTAGCACAACGCTCAGGAAGAGCAGCCGACAGGTGACCCATCAACTCTCCAGTTCGGGAAACTTCAAAGAAGTTCATAAACCGACGACCCGTCAGAACCGCAAACGGGAAAAAGATCTGCTGGGATCCAAACCGCTCTTAGAATTACGAGAGGTTCAAACTCCTGTCATTCATTTTTATCTTACAGAAAAAGCCCCAAGCTGGCAAATAAAAGTAAACTGACCAAAGAGATTTAGGCTTTGGGTGCCCTTTGACCCCAGAGACTCATACAGATGTATGCTTCGTACAAGATGGGTTTTTTTCTCCACAATTTTGTTAATAGTAAAGAGGGTTAAATAATAAAAAATCCAGAAATTATTCTTTTCTTTTTTTAATTAATGGAAAATCTCAAGGTTCACAGAATATGTACAGCTATACAGCCGTACAGCTGCAGGCGCTGCTGCCCTCCGATAAAATCCTGCAGGCGTCTGCGCAGTTCTGAACTTTAACCATAGAAAAGAGTTTTATACATAAAGAAATTTATTTGAAACATTTTTATTATTTTTTTTTTTTTAATTCTAAATATAAACAAATGTTATTAATTCAATGTAAAAAGATTCAATTAAATAATTTCTTTGGCAGTGCTCCCTAATGACAATGACTATTTTTAGAACTTGCTCTGCGGGCGACTGACAAGGTCCCCTCGGGCAACCGAGGGCCCACGGGGACCGTGTTGTTGACCCCTGGTCTAGACTGTTGAAGACAAATGTCCAAGAATGTCTCACACATGGTCCAGATTAGCATTTCTAAAATGTTGCTGCTGTAAAATGTTTTTGAAGGTTTAGTGTGGTTTTAGCTTGTATTTTTTCTTTGAAATATGCTTATTAATGTGAGCTTTGCTGTTTCTATTGCTGAAAAAATAAATGTTTATATCTTTTTACTTATCCCTGTAATGTGTTCATGAGCTCTAGAAGCCCAGGTGTCGGCCTGGTTCTCCTGGTTCTCCTGGTTCTCCTGGTTCCATGTAGGTTTGCTCATTGTTCCAAAGTGTTTGCCAGCCTGCTGATTCTGACATCAGCAGGTATTTTGGAAAGAACAGACATTTGGAATCTGTTTCTAAACTCATACAGGTTTCACTATAAGTGTGCTGACTCTGTAGCTATAAGTACATCAAAACATAAAGATCATGAAGAAGTTCAATTCAATCCAGTTTATTCATATAGCACCAAAATACATAACAAGTCTTGTCTCAAAGGACTTTACAAAACCATCATTTCAGTTCAATCACACACATTCCAATTGATTCTAGTTATCAAACAGTACAGTACAGGCAACTAATTATTCAAAGTAGCTTAAAAAGTTTCTAAGTAAACCCTGCAGAACATCAAGTTATTGACTTGCAGCAATCCCTCATACTGAGCATGCATATAGTGAAAGTGGAAAGGAGAAAATCCCCTTTAACAGGAAGAATCCTGCAGCAGAACCAGAACCAGAACCAGAACCTGGCTCAGTACAAGCACCCATCTTCCACACCATGTTCAAAGTTTATTTTTGTCATTCATTTCAGAAAGTGAAACTCACATCAATAGATTAATCACATAGAGGGAAATATTGTTGTAATTTTGATGAGAATGGCTCACAGATATTGAACACCTAAAATTTAATGTCTCGGAAAATGTGAATATTACAAAAAGGACAATATGAGAATCTCATGGTGAAACTGACACCATAAGAAGTGAATTAACCTGCAAACAGCTGAAGGTTTCCTGAACGCTCTCTCACTCTGGGTCAGTCGGCTACACAATCTGCTGACTGGACATCCGGCCAGCAAGAGGGGAAGACACAGCAAGGCAATGCTGAAGAAGCTGGTTGTTGCATCCAAGCATATTCCAAGAAAATTGAGTGGAAGGAAGAAGTGTGGTAACAGAAACAGGGAGGACTGGCCTGACCTTTAGCCCCACACACAATCTGTGAGATGTTGAGGCCCCAAACCCAACAAGGCAGCTATCAAAGCTACCAGGACTTTATTACATCTGAGCAGAACCACAGGCTGATCCATGATCCATGATCCATGATCCATGATCCATGATCCATGATCCATGATCCATGCTGCGCTGTGTTGATGCAGTAATTCTTGCTAAAGGAGCCACAACCAAGAACTGAGTGCAGAGAAATGAACCGACTTTTCAGCAGCCTCATATTTGTGTTTAAAACATCCTGTTTCATTCATCTAATGTCATTTTCTGAGACGCTGCTTTTTTGGTTGTTATTATCTGTAAACTGTAAGCAGCAAACCTTAAGGACTTGAACTATTTCACTTTCTATGTGTAAAATGTCTGTTATGACAAGAAATAATCAACTGTTTCACAATATTCAGATTTTGTGAAGTATGTCAATGTTTTCGAGGGCAGTGTATCATATACCGGTCATGTATTTTCCGCCTTATGCTATTAACTCAAAACAATAAACATTTCAGATTGTCTTTATATAGAGAAGCATAAAGCCTTCAGAGATGGAAAAATTTTTTTTTATTTTTTAATATGACAGTTACAGTGATTAATCACTGTAGCACAAGATGTTTTTTTTTTGCTGCATCACTGAGTAAATCCCTCTCAGATGAAGAGATTGTGTCAAACTGAGATTTTTCTCAGCCTGTTTCGTGCTTTCACATCATCTCTGCTGTTTTTTGCCAACATGCAGAGTAAAACAGTGTTTTAACAGTTAACGTTGAAACTGGGATCAAAGTTAAACAAGGGAAACGGGTGAGGGTTGCTCTTGAGCTGACACTATAAGGTGGCTTCCACATTCAAAGTGTCACATGAAGACAAGCACTGGCTTGCTTAGAGGAAACAGAAAGGTTTCTACATGCAGTGCAATCCAGACTAACTTGATGTGATGAAGAGAATTAACTGTTACTGTACCGTCACTGATAAGTTCAGAGTACCGATACTGACAAATATCAAAGTTTCTGTTTTGCAGTGGTGTTTCTGTAACACAATAAAGGTTTGATATCAAAATGATACTGTCAGAAAAAATTTTCTTTGATCTGCATTTATTGGAACAGAAACTGTATTTTGTTTCTACAGAAAGACACTAAGCAGAAATCCATTCTAGTTGCTGACAATCCATTGCTAGAAGGAGTGAGACATTTCAAAAAAGGAGCAACACCCTCTAATAGTTCTGACACTTTGTGTTGAGAAAATTGTGCAATAGGGAAGTTTCCCCTTACCAGAAGTAAGGGGAGGATTTAAACCTGTTAGAGCTACAATTCACGGGTTGTGAATAAGACTGTCATAACACCATCATGACCATGACATAACACCATCATAACCATAACATAACACCATCATAACCATGACATAACACCATCATAACCATGACATAACACCATCATAACCATGACATAACACCGCCATAAACATGTCATAACACCGTCATAAACATGTCATAACACCGTCATAAATATGTTATAACACTGTCATAATCATGATATAACACTGTCATAACCATGACATAACACCATCATAACATGACATAACACCATCATAACCATGATATAACACCATCATAACATGACATAATACTGTCATAAACATGTCATAACACCATCATAAACATGTCATGACACCGTCATAATCATGATATAACACTGTCATAACCATGCCATAACACTGTCATAAACATGTCATAACACCGTCATAACATGACACAACACCGTCATAAACATGACATAACACCATCATAACAATGTCATAACACCGTCATAAATATGTCATAACACCGTCATAAACATGACACAACACCATCATAAACATGAGTAAGTCTTCATGAATATTTATGACTGTTGTGATAAAGTGTCATTTGGTAAATCATGACACTTTTAATACAAAGTTGACATTATTCAAAATGTCTTTACTGATTACACTGTAGCTTTAATAACATAAAGCTACACAATTTTTAAAGTTGAATCACTAATACTTTTGTAACAAATTTATGTCAGATCATGATTTATTGGTTAATGTCAAGTTGTCTTAACAAAGACATTTTGAATAATGTCAACTTTGTATGAAAAGTGTCATGATTTACCAAAGGACACTTTATGACAACAGTCAGTTTTTTAAAATTGAAAGTTAATAAATATATAAATAAACGTTTCCTTAGCAGTTTCTCAAATGTATATACACTGAATATTTTTGTGGTTATGTTTTTGCTTTCAGGTTGCAAAGTAAATGTTTTGGTTTTTTTTTTTCTTAAAGAAATGTTACAAAATGTGAATGTTCAGGGCTGCCACCTGCCCAGGGAACTGGTGAACTGGTGACCCTCTGATGGTCCCAGTAGTGACCCCACTGGTGACCCTGCAAAGAGAAGTGTGTTAGGTAACACATGGATGGAGGGGTGAATGTTCCATTATAGTAAAGTTGATGATTTTTTTTTTTAAAAGGTCAATCAAACATACAGCTGGGTAGTAACTAGTTACATTTCCTCAGTTACATTTACTTCAGAAACTTTGCAAAAAAACAAAACAAAACAACATCACAGTTTTAGGAGTAGCTTTACTACAATGTTTTTATTACTTTTACTTGAGTAATATAAATAGGAAGTATTGCTACTCTTAATTGAGTAAACTTCTGAAATATTCCCCACGGAATAAAAACCAAGCTTGTTTTAACCCAAACCTTGAGATACAGAACACTCCTTCAGTTTATGTTAAAGTCAGACCTCCTGTTTATACACAAGCTTTGTTAGTTTCAATTTATACATCATTTTCCTTTCAATCGTGCTCTACTTTGTGTTGTTCTGTCACATAAAATTCCATTTAAAATGTGTAAAAAAAAAAAGTTCAAGGACTCAAGAACGCTTGCAAAACACTAAGTGAGATCATTGCTATGAAAAGCTTGGATTTCTGCAGCCATTGCTTCTTATCAAAGTGATGATCAGATTGCCAGCTCACATGATCATCACTGGAGGAAGGGGATGTGTAAATGGAAGTGTTCCCTGCTATTAATAGTTAACTGAGTGACGGTGATTAGGGCCAACGTGGAACATTATAAGGTACTGAAATCTGGATTGGTTTGAGTCAGGAGAGGGAAAGAGAAGCACAGCAGTGTTTAGTGCCTGTTAAAGTGGGCTGAGCTTTTCAAGGAAAGCTTTTTCAACCCCTCAGTAAGAGGGGGGTGGAGACAGCAGGGACAGAGCTGCTGACCTGATTTCTGTCCAGATCCAGGACTGATGTGGGAATGATGACCTCCACATTACATTATTAGGTGTTTAATTAAAAAATATACAAAAGCATCCCTTCTGTCTTCCTTGTTCCCTGGTTTCCACCGGATCTCCTCTCTGCAGCTGCAACCCTGCAATTTCAGCTGAGTTTCCATGGCAATAAGAGGAGGGAGCTCTGGGAAACCAAACAAACCGGGGGCGGGTGCAGAGACACCAGAGACATTTTGGTATAGAAATGCAATTTCTTCATGTCTTTATGTAGTATGAGCTTTACATAACCATGTGTGTACACATTTACACAAACACACACACACGTGACAGTTATACTGCTGTGTAAGCTTTGATTGGCTGGTCAAAAATTCACCATGGCAACAATGCCAAGGCGCTCACTTCAACACAGTGTTGCACACAAACACACTGCAAAAAAAGAAGACTCCATGTCTCCGTGAGGCAGGCCAGACCTGACTGAGGCTGCAGAGGAGTGTGTTTTACGGGGCCAGCATCATTCATCTGGGGCCCCTGGGCAGAACCAGCACTGCTTTTTGATGACAGCTAAGGGTCAGTTTTATTTCACAAAGTTTGCATTAATGCATTTTTTCTTTTCTGATGTGGAGGCAGCCTCAGCAAGCTCTGAGAAGAACAGAGTGTCAACACCTGAAGCGATTCTCTAGGATGACACAGGATGAACTCTGCGTCTGTCTTATGGTTTCCCTCATAGTTTAGGTTTTTAGTGTGTTGATGGATGGAGTCACTTTTCCAGTTAAGCTGACCACTCAGTTACACACATTTATCCATTTGCATTTACAAATCAAATCACATCAAAGGTTGTAGGTTTTCCTATTTCTATCAACTGGTTCTCACCAGGCTGCTTCAGTTTATGTTCTGCTTGGACTGTTTTGGTACTTTTGTTTTAAAATGAATACAGAAACGTTTTTGACTGCCATCATGATGAGTTTAGCAGCTAATTAGCTCTGATCCCCAGTCGTCCTCCAGAAGACTTTGATCCAGAAAAGGTGACTCAGTACCATGAAGGTGAGAGCTGCAACTAGAAATCCAGGGTGTTCTTACCAACAAAATTAGACATTTTCATGAGTTTTCGTTCTTCTTTTAAAGTTGATCCTTCCTTGGGGCGTGCTGTGGTGGCGCAGGGGGTTAATACGCCCCACGTTGGAGGCCGTAGTCCTCCACGCGGACGTCGCGGCTTCGACTCCCGGTCCCAACGACCTTTGCTGCATGTCCTCACCCTGTCGCAAAAATATGAGCTACTAACGCCGCAAAAACTCTTCGGAGAAAAAAAAAAAAAGTTGGTCCTTCACTTTTTTTATTCCGAAATACTGACCCGTCTTTATATTTGGATTTTTTAAAAATACATGTTTTGGAGCCCCATTAAATAATGACTGATTAAAAAGCACAGAAGAAACAACACTGTAGTAAAGATCAGCTTTCTCCGACTAAAGAAACAAACATGGAGAAATTGTTGGACAAGGTTAGAAAACAAACTGAGACTGAATGTGATCAGCTGATAGAAAATGAACCACATTTATGCTACGAGATGGAGACGAAATCTAAGAGCCCTAAACGAGAGAGCTAGGATGACACCTTCTGGCCAAAGTTGGTACGACAATAGAACGCAGAGTGAAATATTTTGGATTTTTCTGTTTTACAGCTCATAACATCCTACAATGTGTTTCTCAGAATATTAGAATACAACATGAGATAAAAAATTAAAAAAAGAATCTTTATCCCAGATGATGTTTTTTTTTTAATTGTGTCTCCATGTACATTATATGATGTGCTTAATGAAGGGGACTAAAACGATTTGAAGGAACAAATGCACTCTGAGTGCACCCTCAAAATGCATTCATTGCATTGAGTTTGTACTGAATGCAAACCCATTTTGCATTCAGTACACGAGTCCCCAAATCCTCACTGAACTTGTCTCTTCAGGTCCAATGTGAAGTTCACATTGGACCTGAAGAAGCCTGGATTCTGTGCATCTCCACTGTTCCTCCACATTGATTTCAAAATAAAATACTAACATTACTTTCATCTGAAAGAGACTTTGGATCACTGAGAAACTGTGCAGGTCTTGGATTTAAGTTCTCAGGTTCAGAGGTGTCTTGACCCGAGGTTGTTGCCCGTCTCCCAAAAGCATCTGACTGTGGTGGTTTTTGAAGTGGTGACTTCCTCCTCATTCCACTCTTTCTGGGTCTCTGCTAGATTCTGAAATCTTCTCTGTTTGATAATACTTTAAAGCCCACAGTCATATCTTTTACTGGTGCATCTTCTCCTGCCACATTTTTTCCTTCCACTAGACTTTCCATTGAGAGGTTTGGACACAGCTCTCTGTCAACAGCCCTCCTTAGCTATGAACTTTGGAGGCTATCAATGATGGTCTTCTGATGATGATGGCCAGTTGGGTCTGCATTCTTCCCCGTAATTTAAAGCAGTGTAATGATACCTAGTGACAACCTGTGCAGGTGCTTTTAGTTTAGATGATTAATGTGTCAAACTCAGTTGACAACGTCCATCCCCTGTAAAAATCAATATTCTTTGCACCTGCATACTCTGCATTTAACGACTGGATAAAATTATATTTCAGTTTCAAGTGCACCGTTTTTCTCATAAGGGTCATAAGGGTTATGTCTGCATATAACCCTAACCCCATCCATACATCTATGACTATGTTTGTGCCATATATGCATGTACACGAATATGCCCCTTATTATTTATTATTGTTGTTATTTTTTTATTTTATTATTATTATTATTTTGCTTTGATTGCCATCTACTTAAATTAAGGGTTAATTAAGCCCACCACGTCTTAAAATTGTAAGTCATACTTTTAAAAAAACTTTCTTTTACCATTTTTCTGTACTTTTTAAAATACAAGAGCTTTGTCTGATTAATTGCTCTATTGTTTTATTCTTTTTGTAGGTTTCTGTAAAGTGCAGTGAATGGGAATGTTTTGTTATTGATCCTCACTGTTCCTAGGAAGGAGAAATGTCAGTTTGTCTGCAGTAACACTGGAATACTGTGACACTGTATTAAAAGTCCTTGGGGAAACATTTTTCACATTTCCTCTAAAGTACAAGGCTTCACCTCATGGACAATAGACTTCTGACTGTTCTGACAGTCAGAAATGTTTACAGATCTATGTCTGTTTTTCTAGATAAAATGTAATAATGCCATTATTTTCACATTATTGGCATTGCCTGCCAATAAATTTGTGTTTGGTAGGAGTGAATGGTATGTTATGATGTAGTGCATGAATTAACATTACTCCCAAACCTTTGATTCAATATAAAAACAGAAATGCACATATAGAGCCACATTCAGATGATAGTTGAAATGGAGACAGTTTGTTCGCCTGCGGGTGTGTGACCCAAACCTCTTCGGCTCAAACTACAAGAGTTTGAACCTTTATACTCTGACGATAGGCTTGACATTAATGATAGTGTATGTTACCAAAAGACAGAAAAATGCTGGACACATTAATGTGTTGTCCCAAACATTTTATTGTAGCTCCCAGAACAGTTTTTACAGAAAACTATGCCACTTCAAAAATCAAAAACAAACCATGGTGGCATGACAATAATTTATTCCCCACAATCACTGTGCAGAGTAGAGCAGCAGGTCTGCAGACTGAAACAGAGAACACAGACAGAGGCAGCCAGTCAGCCTGATGCTGAGGCGGGTCAGGCTGGGAATGTCTTCATCATTAGTGCTGAAGATCTGGTTCACAGGGATTCTCTGGTGTGACCTGGCTGCTCTGTGCCTTTAACTTTTTGCTCTACTGTTTATTTCATAACACACTGAAAGTGGCCTGGTCCCTTCAACCTGCCGGTCACACAGCTTATGGCTTTAGAACAGAACGCTTCTTAAAACAGGCTTTATGCCGTTTCTCTTGACGTTTAGAAAGGTTCATTTTACAAATCTAGAAGCTCTTTTAGTAAAGTTTGTAATGTTCAACACTAAAAAGGTCTTTCAGTTCACAGCCACTTACAAAGGATGAGGAAGTTAAAAAAAAACAACTAAACAGTTACAGGACAGCTCAGGTCCCCAACAATGTGACGGGTTAGAGACACCAATGCGGCGCTGCAGGGACTGGACCGTTTCATCACTGTCTCTGATTGGTGGCGTGTCAGTGGATTTCAGCAGAAGCTTAGTGATGGATGCTCAGTTTACAAGCCAGCTTCTGCAGTATTCAGAATACAGTTCTGTATATGGACATTAAAATCAATCATGGTTGGATTTGGAGGAAAATATTTAATCAGGTTTGTATGTCATGAAGGTAAAAGAAAATGGTGGAATAATAAAAAGTTATCCCTTTAAGACAGAACGGGGAATTAAACAACACAATTCGACTCACAGCTAGTTGAAGCTAAGGGTGTCCCGATCCGGTATCAGAAACTGGTCCGATAGATGAGCATCAGATTATATCGGCCTGCATTTAAAACCTCTGGAAGAAGCACACTGATATTTAGCATTCTGAGCATTTAGCACTATCTCCATCCACAGGCAGTCACATTTAACAATAAATGGGTCGGTTGTCCTCATACATGTTTTGACTACTGGAGTAAAATCACTTGATCAAGCCTTTTCAAACACTGCACACTACAAAATAAGTAATAAAAGTCTCTTTAATTTGTGCTGACATTGCATCTGGTTAATATCAGCATTAGCCAAAACTGATAAAGTTGTATTGGGACACTCCTGGCTGAAGTTTCCTCAAAAATATAATGGCTGATCTATTTGACACACCATGAGTCAGAAGGATTGGATGTGATGGAGTGAAAATGCTTCAGTGCAGCCTGAAGCCACAGTTCACACTTCAGGACTGAAGCTTCACTTTAAAACTTCTGACAACTTGTTTTCTGTTCAGGTGATGATACCAGAGAAACAGAACTTACAGAACAAATAGTCAGTCAGTCACACTGACAGGAGGAAGAAGAGGTAAAGTCTCAAACCAAGACATCCTGATTACAAGGGCTCAGAAAAAACTGATTGGATAAACGCTCAACAGACAACTCAATCTCACTCACACACACACACACACACCCACACACACACACAGAGTTTTCTGTCAGAGTGCAGGTCCTAGCATATGGCTCATCCAGGAGTGGTCATTCATCTGGCCTGGAGCGGGCAGAGGGAGGTGTGGGGGTGGTGAGGTGAGGTGAATGCTGCCTCACCTTTGCATAGGATCAGAAGTGGCCAGAGCTGACCTCAACATTTACATGAAAGAAGGAGCAGAGCCGACTGGACTGACTGCATGAACACAGAACCAGGTTCTAGTCAGGAGACAGGAAAAGTGCTCTGGCTGCTTTCAGACCAACGTTTCAGATTAAAGTTTGACTTCATCACTAACGTTAATTAAACTGCAGCAGAATCTGGCTCTAAAACAAAATTATTACACAGAAAAACTCAAAAATGAAGCTAAGAAATAGTTTGATATTGCAGGTAGACACACACATATCCCAAACATTCCCAAACTCCGAGCAACTTATGTTGCTGAAACCCCCCCCCCAAAAAACCCCCCAACAACAAACAGAAAGGAATGATGAAAATACAGGATGGGGAAAAACAAACAGCAATACCGTTGTAGCAAACAATTTATCCAAAGTCTCACATTTTTACTAAAGGAACATTTTAAAAAGAGGAAGTGAAGATGGGGGTGGGGTTGTCATGGAGATTTCTCTGTACGTGGAGAAATGCATGACTCTGAGCGAGCTCAGATCGCGCTGATCCATCAGCGGCTCCATCAGCACAGTGAGCGCTGCTGCCTCTACGTTTCTGCTGGAAGGAAGAAACACAGATAGCAAATTCCTTCTGGTATCTCTTGTTTGGCATCTGAACACAGTAAATACTGGCCAAGATTTATTGCAAGCCTTCATATACATTCAAAGTTATGGTAATGATTTAGCAAAACAGCAGTCTTTACAAGTAGTGAGAATGTTTGGTCTGCTGCTTCTCCAGGTCCAGGTTTGTGATCTGAACCAGGTGTGTGTGCATGAGAGCAGCTGAAACACTGAGCATTACATGTTAGGAGGGTCCAACCACAGCACAGAACTTATGAAGAGGGAGGACAGCGTTTCTCTGAATTTTATCTGCACATGAATAAAGTGAAGCAGCACTGATGTTCAGTTTGGAGCCAAATCCAGACAAAGTTATGACAACATTTCATTTCTGGAAAAAGTCTTTTTGTAATGAATTTGAATTGAAAATAGTGTTGATGTGCAGTGCAAGTTTTAAAGTTCTACTTTGGTTTCCTCTCACCAGAGAGCACCATAAATGTTTCCATCATGGTCTTCTGTTGAAAGCAAGGTGCATATAGAGTCTTAAGGAATTGGATCAGGAGGTTTTCACCAAGAGAGAACAAATGGGCAGATTTCTTATAGAGCTGAGTTGTGTAGATTGAATGATTATCTCTATTATTACAGCTTATCACAGCTTCTATATTGTTTGCTGCGGTTCTTTTACAGACTTGTGGCAAACCTCTTCCCTATCTTCCAGAAAGGCCAGCTTGTGCCATGCATGTCTAACAGCTGCTGGTGTGTGCGCCCACACACACACACACACACACACACACACACACACACACACACACACACACACACACCCAGGCCCACACTCACACACACACAGTGTGAGAAGTGAGCCCAGGAGGACCATTCACATGAGAAGAACATGTCCAAAGAGTACCCACCTTCCTCTGCTTCCTCTCCTTTATCTGTAGATTAACAGGGAAACAGAAAGTATGAAGAGAATGGTGCTTAAAGTGCAGGAAGGTTGATCAACACATATTTGAACACCAGAACCAAACTACTTGAACTTAAGCTTGAGGTTTTTTTTCCAAGTTCTATTCTCACCTGGAACTGATTGATCCTCCTCTAATTCTTCAGGAATTTCCTCCAGAGCAGCGGCATTTGTGGCTTCTTCAACCTCCCTCACGTCCTCTACAGGCTCCTCCTCCTCTGCAGGCTCCTCCTCCTCTAGAGGCTCCTCCTCCTCTGCAGGCTCCTCCTCCTCTAGAGGCTCCTCCTCCTCTGCAGGCTCCTCCTCCTCTGCAGGCTCCTCCTCCTCTAGAGGCTCCTCCTCCTCTAGAGGCTCCTCCTCCTCTACAGGCTCCTCCTCCTCTGCAGGCTCCTCCTCCTCTGCAGGCTCCTCCTCCTCTGCAGGCTCCTCCTCCTCTGCAGGCTCCTTCTTGTCATCAGCTATGGTTGGTTCTTCTGAGAAAGTTTCCTTTTCCTCCACAGCTGCTTCTTGTTTTTCTACAACAGCTTCCTCTGGGGGCTCTGTCTCCTCCTCAGCTACATCCTCTGAGTGTCCAGCTTCTTCTTCTGCAGGCCCCTCCCCATCAGGCTCCTCTGAAGGAGCTTCTCCTATTTCCTCCACAGGTTCTTCCTCTTCTTCTGTGGTAGCTACGCTCTCCACAGCTTCTTCTGCGAAGGTCTCCTCTGCCTCTTCCTCAGCGGGAGCATCCTCCTCCTCCTCGTCCTCCTGCTGGTGAACTGGCTCCTCCAGAACTCCAGCAGGAGGTTTCTCCTCCTCTGTGGGCTGATCAGAGTTCTCGGTGTGTTCTGCATCCCTGGCCTCCTCAGTTTCCTCCTCAGCTGCCTCCTCCTGAGGCAGAAATACTTCACTTACTGAAAAACACACCTACACTTCCTGTTTACAGCTACAGCTGCAGCTCAAGGAAGTAGAACAGCAAGAAATGTTCAGTCATTTTAGTAATTCAAAAGAAAACTGAGGTCCATTCATTAAACACAGAATAATGTATTTACCGTAAGCTGTTATTTCTGAGATCAATTCTAGCTATAAGCCTCAACCCTCTGAATATTTTAATTTTCTGAGAAACTGAATTTCAGGTTTTCCTTTGCTGCAATAAATTCATCAAACATGACAGAAGTAAATGCCTGAGATGGAGCCGTTTGTTAAATCTGTATGTGTTTTTATTCCAGAAATCCACATGAGTTTCAGTTTTAGAGCTGAATACAAACAACAATCCTTGTTATGCTATTTTAATCTGTAGATATGGAATTCTATAAGGTGCTTTATGTAATAGGTAGATTTCAAAAGCAGGATTTTTCACCCTAGTATTAAATGCATAGCTGCACACCTGGACCTAGTTAAGATACTTTTATTTACTTTATTCCACATCCAAACTTCCAGTAGTAATAGTAGCATTAAAAAGCAGTTATTACCACCGTGATGTAACAGAATGATCATGTGACAGACCTCCACAGGTGTGTCCTCCTGTGCAGCAGGAAGCTCCTCCTCAAGCACCTCTGGATCCTCCTCTATCACCTAAAACATCACATGGAAATGTTACCCACTTGAAATCAAACATTTAACTAAACTGATAAGAACAGTTCTGAACTGGAAGGAAGACTAATATGTATTGTATTACATATATGTAACCTGCATTAAGGACTATTATTCTGTGAATATGGGATGAACTGTTTATCCTCAATGAATGCACAGAAAAGGGAAATACGCCGGCTCCAGTCTTAAGGTTTTACTTCAGTAATGGAGAATCCCACCCACTCTTGTGAAGCTGACTGGGATTAATGCCCAGCTGGTGAGTACAGGATGTGTGGACAGGAGGAGCTGATGAAGCTCAGTGTCCAGCATGTAAAGGGCTTTGAGGCTGCAGTTTTAATGTGTGCAAAGTTCTGGCCGTGGCCAGCTAAGATCGTTTCTGATGGCTTTCTTGGAACTAATTTGGGTCAGTTGTAGAATAAAACTCCAGCACGTCAGCTAATAAGCTCCAACTAGCTGACCAACCAGACTGTCTACGACCCATAATTCCTTTGGTTTCTGGTCAACCAATCAATAAACGACAAAACATTTCAGTTTCAACATGTAAGCAGACCGAAAACATCCCAAAATAAAAAGTGAGCTGGAGATTAACTTGCTGGACTGTTCTAACCTCAGGAATCTTCTTGGGTTCTGGTTCTGGTTCTGGTTCCACCATCTTAGGGTCAGCAGGTACTTCAGGTTCAGCTTCTAGGACAGAGAAGCAGAGAAGTGTTCTATGTCCATGAAGCTTTCTGAGTCGGTCAGAACCCCCTCACAGCTCAGACCCACACCTGGATCATTAGAACCTGCTGTATATGGTCCACATTCTGCCAGTGGTGCTGATGTGAGACCACAGATTTCTGTTGGCTGAATGTTCTACTACTATCAGCCCAGGGCAGGAGGTCAAACTTATTTGTATTTCAGGTCACATGAAGACCATGTGTTTAGATCATGAGTGATCTAGAAACAGCTGGTTGTAGCAGAACCTATTGATCAAACAACCCATTAATGAACTGTTCAAAAAATGGACAAATAGCTGCTTTTCAGTAGTATTTGAAAGTTCTAATTGGAGGCCACATAAATAACTATTGTGGTCTGGATGTGGCCTGCAGGCCTCCAGTTTGACACTGGCATAGACAATCACTGACATCCCTGCTAACAATGAAGAGATCTACACTTATTATAATAATACCATTTGCAGACAGTCACCTAGTGAGGGCGCTGCAGTCTCCTCTACCACAGCAGCTTCAATCTCATCCTCAGTCAGATCTTCCACAGGCTCTGGGTCCGGTTCAACTATGGCTGAGCAAAGATCAGGACATAAAGAGAGTTATACTTCAGCACCAAAGAGCTGCTGTCTGAAAACCTACGATAAGTCACATGCATCTGCTTATGGATGAGGTAAATACTGCTAATGTCAAGCTTAAACATTGATAATTCGAATGGTTTAGGAATGACATATTTGGTGTAATGCACTAGTTTTAAATTTGAAAGTTGTTATCTTTGGCTTTCTCTGTAGATCCAACTAATGAAGTGGAACCCAACACCACCCATGTTAGGACTGAGAACCGAGTGTTCAGGATCCAATTCTAAACATTTTTATGTTGTCCATAATGTAATAACCCTGTTTCATCCCCTTCATGTAGAAATTTACACTGGAGTAAAACCAAGAGATGCAAATCTAAAAACAAAATATTCAATTTGCAACAGCAAAAATAAGATCTGAAAATAGGTAGAACAGGACTGAAAATGAATAAAAAGGAAAAGTCAAGTCCAAATATAAAAAGTACCCATGTGGTTATAATCAAAATTAATTTGAGAGCCAAACTGTTACCAGTTCTGAAATGTATCAATACCTTGTTTCAGACAACAATAATCTTAATCTGCTAAACTTGAAATCCTGTGAGGAGCGGTCCTGCTGAGGCGTCAGTTCAGCCTGACCTGACCTGCTGAGGAGGGTCAAACCTGGAACATGTGGTACCTTCTGGTGTCGGTTCCGGTTCCTCAGCATCCACAGCAGGAGCAGAATCCTCACTACGGGTGAAGGCGTCAGCAGCCTTTTCTTTCAGTCCTATATTAAATAATGCACAGATTGTTGGTAGGTCGCATGTAAGAGTGAAGAACAGATGAAGAGTGCACAGGTTTGTGTAATACTGTCATGTATGTAGAGCTTTTCAGAGGTATTCACATCCTGTCACTTTTACCCATCATGACCAGAAACTTCTAGATTTCTACACACCACAGCAAATTGTGAAGTAAAAGGTTTGTTTAATATTATATGGTGACTTAAAAAGGTCTTTAAAAAAAGAGAGACTTTGTTAATGAATGAATAATTGATTTTAAAATACTGATCACCGATTACCCAAATCGGGGCTGATTCATTAGTGGTCCTGTTAGGTAAATTGTATATATTATTATCAAATATTTGTTGTTTCATGTAGCCTTTAGTTTTACCTATATAATGTTCTTGACTTATATACCTTTAAAGTTTTATTTTAGCCTAAAGAATGTTTGTGTTGTTGTTTTGCTCTGTTTCTTTCCTCCAGAAAGTCTCTGAAGAAAAGCAGTGACGACCAGGTCCAACCGGGTTCATCGCTCAGCAGAAACCTCGGCCTTCCTGACCTGTTAGATCGCTGTAAAACTGTCGCAGTGAAGACGTACAACTTGCTGTTTTACTCTGTGTCTGGAACAGAAGAATCTAGTGTGTAGATAACATGTGTCTAGATAGTGACTAACATTTGCTTTGAGAAAATGCAACGCTCTGTGTGACAGGGATCCTAACAGCAATAAAAAGGGAGAACGGACACATATGTTTTCAGAAACGGAGATTTGTAACTGAAAACATTTCTCTGGCTCTTTCTCCTCACGAGTACAAAAGAATCTAACTCTCTTGTCTTTCTTGTGTTTGTTTAATTTGTCTTTAATAGGTGTTAAACCTGACAGGTCCACTCATCTGTTTTAACGACCAGCAGCTCGTCATCTAGAGTGTTCTGGATTTACCTCCATCATTCTTCTCATTCGGTTTGACCAGCCCCCCCCCCCCGGCCCTGCTGAAGAAAGATGCTGCCATTTCATGGTGCAGTGGGTGTGTTCAGAGTGTCGGTCTTCCAGCACTCATCGCCTTTGGTTTACCATCTCCGAGAGGTTTAAACCTTGGAGTCTTGTTTTATGACTGAATCCAGTTTTAAACCCCTACATTCAGTTCCCTGCTGTGTTCCTTGGACTTCATGTGTTTATTCACTAAAATCCAATAAGCTGCATTTCAGTGCATTCTTTGCAATAAACCTTTGGGTATTTACAGACTTCATTCCCACTATGTCTTTCTGATCAACTTGTTTTAATGGTTTAGGTTTCCTTTGCAGTCAGCAGCCTCTCCCAGCATTTCAACATTCTAGTATTGCTAAAATATGGCTAATTAAAAACACGCTTTTGTAACTTTGTCAATTTACTAATATTTTTTTACAGTAGATTTGAACTGCATTATGTTTGTCCATTTTCTTCACTGTTAACCAACGTGGCTAAGTACAATCCAGGATTTCACACAAACGTCTTTGTGTTAAAATGTATAACTACAGATGCTACCCCAAAATAATGTCGACAGAGCTGTGTATAGAAAATGAAATTGTAAGGAAAACAGTGAAGACCTAAAGCTGCTGTTACAGTTTCCCGTGACAACAAGTCAAAACGTGAGGACATGGAACAGAATATGAGAAACATCAAGTGCCATAATGTGTATGAAGCATATGTGTTGTTTCTCATGCACTTCTGCTCTGAATAGATTGGGGTGTCAAACTCCAAACCTGAAGGACTAGAGTTTGACACCTGTGGACTAGAGAGTGTATACTGAGACCAATCCAGTGGAATTCAATGTTCTGCTGAATCCTGAATGGATATGAAACCGGATTAAATGTGCAGAAATGCTGCATAGGAGTGTTATTATCTTATGGCATCAAGTCTTCCAACTTCATTGAAATCAAATGCTGATACATAATTTACTTGTGAAGAATACAAAGAACACAAAACAAAAACAAAAAATTTAGTAGTTTTAAACAAGTTACAAGGATGAACGATCTTTATTGGCAAGAGAAAAATCAATTTATTTCATCTTACAAGCTAGGTCCACTAGGTTCTTCAGTCTAGTCAAATATGAATATTGCTCTGATATGCTGTGTGTTAGGGATCATAGATAATGAAAAATTGTACCTAATTTAAGGTACTGTTTTTCATTTTCCATCTATTATTTTAAATAATTTTCACCATAAACGCTACATTAATGGATCTGTAAATGTGGTAACACTTTATTTGATGGGTTGTGAATAAGACTGTCATGAACATGAATAAATCTCCATGAATATTTATGACTGTTGTCATAAAATGTCATTTGGTAAATCATGACACTTTTCATACAAAGTTGACATTATTCAAAATGTCTTTAAGACAACTTGACATCAGATCAATAAATCATGATCTGACATAAATTTGTTACAAAAGTATTACCGATTAAACTTTAAAAATTGTGTAGCTTTATGTTATTAAAGCTACAGTGTAATCAGTAAAGACATTTTACTGACAGTAAAGACATTCATTTGGTAAAGTGATTTACCAAATGACACTTTATCACAACAGTCATAAATATTCATGGAGACTTACTCATGATTATGACGGTGTTATGTCATGTTTATGACAGTGTTATAACATGTTTATGACGGTGTTATAACATGTTTATGACAGTGTTATGTCATGTTTATGACGGTGTTATAACATGTTTATGACGGTGTTATGTCATGTTTATGACGGTGTTATAACATGTTTATGACAGTGTTATAACATGTTTATGACGGTGTTGTCATGTTTATGACGGTGTTATAACATGTTTATGACGGTGTTATGTCATGTTTATGACGGTGTTATGTCATGTTTATGACGGTGTTATAACATGTTTATGACGGTGTTGTCATGTTTATGACGGTGTTGTCATGTTTATGACAGTGTTATAACATGTTTATGACGGTGTTATGTCATGTTTATGACGGTGTTATAACATGTTTATGACGGTGTTGTCATGTTTATGACGGTGTTGTCATGTTTATGACGGTGTTGTCATGTTTATGACGGTGTTATAACATGTTTATGACGGTGTTATAACATGTTTATGACGGTGTTATAACATGTTTATGACAGTGTTATAACATGTTTATGACGGTGTTATAACATGTTTATGACGGTGTTATGTCATGTTTATGACGGTGTTATGTCATGTTTATGACGGTGTTATGTCATGTTTATGACGGTGTTATAACATGTTTATGACGGTGTTATAACATGTTTATGACGGTGTTGTCATGTTTATGACGGTGTTGTCATGTTTATGACAGTGTTATAACATGTTTATGACGGTGTTATGTCATGTTTATGACGGTGTTATGTCATGTTTATGAAGGTGTTATGACATTTTTGTGACGGTGTTTTGTCATGGATAAGACTGTGATGACAGTCATCAGTGTCATCACAGTCTTATTCACAACCCGTCAAATGAAGTGTTACCATAAATGTTAAGCTTCAGAACATAAAAATGAAGACTTTTTTTTTTTCCCCCACCAGGGGGTCCTTTTTGTGGGCTCTAGTGTCCCTTATACCACAGCAGGCTGACAGGAAAGGGGGGGAAGACATTGGGTCCGGGAATCAAACCTGCGACGGCCGCGTCGAGGACTGAAGGCCTCCAAACATGGGGCGCGCTAACCTCCACGCCACCGGAGAATGCCCCAAAAATGAAGACATTTTTAATAGAGAATTTTTTTTATTCTGTGAAAACATTATTTATGGCTTGATTTTTGCCAGTCTGATTAATTTTTCTGGGAAATTCTGTAGAAAGAGTCGACACTTTTGTGGATATTAATATTTTACACTCAGACATTTAAAAATCTATTGAGCAATTAGATTTTTTTTTAATTCACCAAAAAAGAACAAAAACAGATAATAAGAGATGTTATTGAGGTGTGACTTCATGACTCTTTGCTCTGATAGGCTGCATCAGACTCATCACAACAGTGCAAATGGAAGGACTGGTTTCCATACAAAGATCAGCTGATTGCATTGCCTCCATTTAAAGAATCATATTTAAACAAAAGAGGAATCACAGATATAACAGGTCAGGACCTATAGTCCAATCATTTAGAGGTTCTGTTATTTATTACACAGGTAATGACTATTCAGTATAAGATATATTGACTACCAGCCCACCAATCAAAAATGGCTGTGACTGGGATTGCCCTTCTTATAAACTGTACAGAGCTCTGAGTTTATTTTTTGCCTCCTTTAACAGATTTCTCAGCTCTAATTTTCTTCCATTTTTCTTTGAGAGTCAATTTCACCTTTTCTTCATTTTTTATTTCTTTTCCTTGCACTTTTTCCTTTCTTTTCTTTGGTTTCTTTTCCCCTCCCTTATTTTTGGTCTCTTCCTTTTCCTCGCCGTTTTGTTTAAACTTTTCCTTTCGCACTTTTTCCAGGGCCTTTTCTATTTCTTCTTTCTCCATCTTTTCCTCCTCCTCCTTTAGTCTGCTGGCCACTCTCTCCTTCACCCTGGCAGTTATTTCCTTCCTGCCCAGGTCCAGCTCCTTTTCCTCCTCTTCTTTAGCCAGCAGCTGCCTGACTTCAGCCAGAGCCAGCTTAGCCATCTTCTTGGCCTCCACACGTTCATGGATGATTGCCAGCTGCTGCTTCAGAGCCTCCCGAAGCTTTAAGCCAACATCTCTGGGTGAAGGGGATTCTGGGACAGAACCATCAACAACACTGTTTGGTGCTGCACCAATCAGAGGAAGGATGAGCAGCAACACCATGCTCAGGTTCACAGCAGGCAGCCTGGGAAAGTTGGTTTAAATTCAGGATGTCCTTCCACAGCAAATACAGTTGACACCAGAAGTTTACATACACTGAATAAAAAGACACATTTTTTTCCTCACCGTCTCAAGTTAAACCAGACCAAACTTCTTTTGTTTTAGGTCAATTTGAGTTACAAAAATTATTTCTATTTTCCAAATGCCACAATAATGAGAGAAAGCCTATGAAACATATTTATTAAAATCTCAAGTTTACATACTTTCTCCGTATTTGGCAGCTATACCTGGTCCATTCCATCAGACAGAACTGCTGGAACCGAGTCAGGTTTGTAGGCCCTCATTCTCTCATTCTCTCCAGGGAATGAGAGAATGAGAGACCAGGCATCCTCATGACCACTTCTAAACCTAAACACCTAAACCCTACTTTGTAGTCATTATGTAACCTGGCTATATCTTAGGGTCATTATCCATCTACGAGACAAATTTACTATCAGAGTTTAACTTCCTTTCAACAGAAGAACGCAGCAGCTTCAAGCATCAGTAAATGGTTCCCAGGATGAACCAGACTGGAGCAGCTTCATGATACTCTTCCTGATATGTTGGCTCATTTCTGTTGGCCTTCCCATCGTGTCAAAGCAGAAAGCGGTGTGTTCCACGGCCTTGAAATACATCCTCAGGTGTGAATAAGGTTAACTCAAATATGTCAGGGAACCAATCAGAGGTTTCCAAAGCCATGACATCATCATCTGGACATTTCCTCATTGTTTATAGAGACAGTAAACATACAGTAAGCTTCTGATTTTGAAGACATCCATAAATAAATCTGACATATTCTTTCATGCATCAATTCATTTATCAAGTCGTCATTCTGACTTAAAGCAAGATAAGTTTGGTCTGATTCCGTTCAAACCATGAAGTGTTCTGTGTATGTAAACTTGTGGTTTCAATTTTAATCTGTAAATCTCAACAAACCAGTAAACTGAGAATTCATTCAAATGAAAACCAAGTACAGTCACACTTTGTTTAGTCCAAGACCAAAACCATGTAGAAGAGGATTATACTGCATTCATTAGTTCATGCTACACTTGAACACAACACGTCTTCATGCTGCGGCTGTTGCAACTATACCTTTATTAGCTCCTCTGCATACCCCTTCTGCAGGTTTATCATCTGATGTTGCATAAAACAAGATAAGGATTAAAAAAAACTGCTCCTATTCATCTAATATTTACTCGTCAGCTTTGCTTCCTTCATGTTTCCTTCTCTCCTTAGCTGAACACACGCAAAGTGGAAGACGGAGGAAAACGAACCAAACTAGCCATAGCAATAAATCATTTGATACTAGATGTAGAAAAACACACAACAGGTGTTGATTACTGACATTTTCTGAATTTAGTGAGTCAAAACAATTCCAGTCCTGAACAATCCTCTGATCCCCTCATGTTTTTATTCTACACCTTTAAAAGTTCAGAACTCAAAAGCAACAATGACAAACATTAAATATGAAGATATAAATTTTAGTTGAGGAAAAGCATCAGCCACTCCCCTGAATCATTGCTAAACTGTAACATAAAATAACTGCCAAGTCAACTACAAAAACGCCACGCATAAGATATCTGGTGTAACTAGGGGTGTAAAGAGATCTTGTCATATGAGACATTAAAACTAGAACTGCACAATGTACCGTCAATCGTCATGAAAGTGTGTGCAATATTCATCTTACAAAGGACTTTTGGGAGTGCAGTAATTGTTGGCTGATATATTTCAAGGGTTAGGCACTTTTATTTTCCATTCAAATGTAATGTTTAGTCACCTGGACAGTCTGAAAATGTTCACACCGATGTGTAGCAGAGGCAGAAATATAAGCCTTGTGCTTCTAAATGTTCCTCTTCAATTAAGCTGTTTAAATTGCTGTAATGTTTAAGTGTTCATAAATTATTTGATGACCAAAACAAAACAAAAAAAAAACAAAAAAATCAATAAAGCTGATTGTTCAGTTTTGTTTTTCTGATTTTTCTGCTTTGAAGGTTTGTGAACAAGTCACAGCCACAGACGGTTCATTTCACATCAAGAAAAGCCTGTTTTTAAAAATCAGGTGTAAGCCAAGCATTCCTGACTATTCTAGGAGTTCACTGCAAACTGTGACTCAGACAAACACACCCTTCACATTCACTGAATACACCTGCAGCAGATTTCAGCTCAGTAAGTCTGTAACTGTCACTGACAGTGCTGAGACAGGAACTGGCATTCAGAAAATCTGTAGAGGGGAACAAATACTTATCTAATCTGCAGCTTAACAGTGTCTGAAAATCAGTTATGATCCAGTGTTTTAGATAAACGCAGCCAGCTAGATGAGGCACACAGAGAAGATGGAACTGTCAGTGCATATTGTTCAGAGAGAAGAGATCTAGTGAGATCTAGTGAGATCTAGTGAACTTGCTGTGTGACTAAATCTCAATATGTGAAATACTAATTAAAAACACGGCTAGTAACATGATATGGGAAATACAGTGTCTTCTATCACAGAAGAGAAAAATGTGGTAATTTGTCATTGGTAATAAAATGGTCACTATTGGCACAAAACCAATAGTGACCATTTTATTACCAATGACAGATTAGGGGGAATAATAAATACTAGGTTCATGTTTAAAAACATGAACGAATGGAATCATTATTTTTGCGTGGCTAAAAGGTAGAGCTGTACTAACAAGTCAGTGTAATGAAATCTATTTGAACAGCTGGTTTCACTAAGAAATGAGAGGCTATAAGTCCAAAAGATTTAAATAAATTTTAGATCCAGGTTTGTTATGAAAGTAGTTACAACCACAAACTATTGCAGTAAATTTGAGCTTGATATTCCCCATCACAAATGTTAATAATCTGTAATTTGAGTAAATCTCATTAGATTCCCTTCAGCACAATAATCCGGCTTTCTTTGGGGAATAAATGTCTGACATAAAATCCTTTCATAAATCTGATAATATTTCACAGTTTAGTATGAAGTTGAGATACATCACACATCGCCAGAGGAAGCACCTCCAGGTGTGGTTTCCACATTCCTACTGCATTCTGGGTACTAACCATTCATGTACTAGAACATTTTCATTTGTTTTATTCCAAATACAAAAGGTTTATTCTTATCAGTGAAGAAAATTTGCTCAATATAAAACTAAATTGTTCTAAACTTGAAAGTGGCATAAAAAAGGCAGAAATGCATTTAAACTGTACAAATGTGTAGCAGCTGATTTCAGCTCAGGTTTCTGACATGCAGCGGAGCCTCAACACATTTCAGGATTTTTACAGTGTTACTGGCTGTTGTCAACAGGCTTGTGCAGAAAATATACATTGACTGGCCAAAAAAAAATTTAATTAAAATAAAAAAATTGCCACCAAAATGGTCACTGACATTTGTTCTGACCGCCCTTAGCTCTCCGCTGTGGACTTGCTTCAATAAGCTTCTGCAATGCCACCAGACTTATTTCCATCCAATGTTGCATTAACTTTTTGTCAAGACCTTCTTGTATTGATGATGGGAGAGTCTGACCACTGTCCACACAGAACAAATCAAAGAGTGTCAGTGGGGTTCAGGTCTGAACGCTGGAGGACGATCAGCAGCACAACGCTTCAGTGATCAGCCATCATTCATTTCTTCTGGCCACATTTCTTCCTAAAAGACAACGCTTCCTCACTTTCCCTTCAACTGATTAGGAAACCTTGGCCGTTCATAACCCAGTCATTTCTGCATCTCTTTAGTCTGTTTCAAAAAGGCTCAAATTATTACACCAAGCAGAGAAAACATCTAACATCTTTTACACAATGACAGGATGCATCTTTCCACATGGTTTAAGACAAGAGAAGCTAAATATTAAATAACTTGTCGGAGAGAAAGTGAGAGCAGAGTTCCTGAGGATCCTCTCCATACCAAGGCTAAGGAGCTGACATCATAGGAAAAGATCTGCTGATGCAGGAATCCAGTCAGTAAAGTTTGAGATCCAGCTTTCCATCAGTGTTCATCCTCTCACCCCCAGACTACAGCAGCAGACGGCTGGACAAGTCTGCCAGGGGCCCAGTCAGTCTGCTCTGATCGATTGGAACTGGATCACAGTTCCAATCTGGACGGAATCACTGGCCTGAACCTGAATGGGACTGGTGAGACCAAAGTGAAGGGTATGGGTTTGTACAGAATGGAGCTGTCCTTCACAAAGGAACTAAATTCCACTGAGAAAAGAGGCTGGGATTGCAAAACCCTGGCTTGGAGACGTTGGCATCTATAAAAAGTTTGAAATGATAAAAGACAGAACTTGCTAAAGCAGGTAGGGAGAACGCCCTGCACTGTTCTGATCAGCTGCTGCCATTCCTACTGGTTATGGAGGCCCACTATGATGATCTTCTGACCCTTATTTCCATCGTCTTTAGCACCTCTTTGTCTGACTTCTTCCTCATCGTCTTCCTCCTCATCCTCCTGCTGAGCATTCATGAGTCCTGAGGTGCCATGATCCTCCTCGTCCTCCAGGGGCTCTAGTGGGTTTATCACACCGAACAGGAAAGTGAAGAAACTGTTTAACCAATCAGAGCCACCTTCCTCCACTTCTTCTAACCAATCCAGAACCTGGGCTTCCCCCTGACCGCAGCCCAAACTGGTCAGGCCTACGCAGACAAGAGGGTGAGGGGTTGGGGAAGGTGGAGGGGAGATTCAGGGACCAAATGTGTGGAGGTGATAACCAAAAACAGTGAACAACAAACATAAGGTGGAAAAAAAGAAAGTTTGATCAAATGAAAGAAAAAGATGTGCTGAGGAGGGA
This sequence comes from Gambusia affinis, assembly GCF_019740435.1. Lineage (NCBI taxonomy): Eukaryota > Metazoa > Chordata > Actinopteri > Cyprinodontiformes > Poeciliidae > Gambusia > Gambusia affinis. The sequence goes on from NC_057879.1 coordinate 439,111, forward strand.
AGAGAGGATGGGGGAGAGGAGAGAGAAGGAGAGGGAGAAACAAACGGAGAAGGTAAGAGAAGTTTAAAACGAAGGTTAGGTGGCGAGGGAACTGTTTACACCACTAGAACCAGTCAGACCATCTGCACAGGATCCACTGGGAGCGCTGCCTGGGGCTAAAGCTAGGCTAGCAGAAAGAGGGATGCCTATGGAGAAAAGAATTACACTGATCACTATGTGCAGACAGCCATGGACACACAGTACACTGAAAGCTGAAGGAAAACTAAGGCTGGGTTTACTGTGACCTCGCAAGGATACCAAATAATAAATCAAATTATTTGCTAAAAATGTAAATCTAATCTGTTACATGGGCAGTGGATCTGATTCATGAATACATGTCTATCATGTAATGCATGTGTAAAAAACCCTAATATGTATATTTTTTAACACATCTAAAAAGGATAAAGAGCCAATCTAACATTCCATTTCTGATGGGCTGTGCGCCGTCGGAGGGGGTCACAAAGGAGAACATTTAGACATGGTTACCCTGCTCCTTTATAATTTGCTAAATTTCTGCTAAACATAATTTATGATGTCAAGCCAGGTGCAACAATTGCTACGTAAAGTTGCACTGATTGCTGAACCCAGTGGCTGGCAGATTTGGGACTGCCAGCCAGTTCCAAATTCAGAGGCAATCGTCTCCTGGTCCATCAACGCAGCAGAGTGAGGTAATGATCAAATGTAGCAGCTAAAAGACAGCCAACACTACGAACTGGGTCTGACGGGTCTCATCAACAGTTTAAGCTGTTGGATTTCTGAAAAGACAAATGTGACTTTAAGGTTTGAAATCAACATGCAGCCGTTCTGCTGCTGAGCTACAGTGACAGGCTGCATAAGGTAAACCAGCAGGGCTTTGATCACAATTATATATATATATATATATATATATATATAAAAAACAATCAACTAATTGAATCAAAACATAATCATAATGTCATCATTTTAAGTTCTCGAAATGAACATTTTCCTAAAACTACTACAGTCTCATCATAACTCCCTGATGAGACGCACTATCAACCCTTTTGGAGGGAGAGACATCTGGACACTCCGTTTTATTATGAACCACAGCAGCAAAGCACAGGAGACTGGGGCTAAGGCTCAGTAGAGGAGTTAATGTGAATATTTAACCGAATCAAACTTTAAACACAAAATCCAAAATGAATACAGATACCAAATAAAATATCATTTTAAAGTTTGAGTTTCTGGCCCCATTTGGTGGTTTTTGACATGCATTTTTTCAGGTGGTAATAGTAACACGCCTCATATTAAACTGTCACAACATAGTGACAGTTTCAAAAATGTAAACAAAAAATAGTTTCTAGAAAAGTTGCGTACTGCAGCTTTAATGGCATATAGCAGCAAGACGTTCCTCTGTTAAAGTAAATGCCTCAGAGTGTTTCTATATATTCACACTGGTTTATCTTTATGACTGACTAGTTTAGCAAAATATCAGCGATGTAAAAGAAACGCTTTAACTGCATCTCGTAGCTTCTTATTGGAAAGAGATCTACATATTGATCAATTCAACAACCTGGTTTAGTGAAAAACAAAATGACTTCTAATTGTAAATAGAATGATATTCACAGAAAAGTTTGAAAGCACAGCATGTGAGCCAGCTTGTCAGTCAGTCTAGTTTAGGATTCATTTTATTCTGAAGCTTGTTAGAAGTGCTGTAATCAGTGAAACATTAATCAACAATATGATGGCACTTGACAAAATGATTCATTTGTTGACTGTGTGTTCTGTGACTTTGTACGTTTGTGTTTTTTATGATGTGAAGCACTTGTTGCTAAATGTACTTGATTGGATTTTGCTACAGAGAAAAGAAGGAACAGGAAGAATGAGCTTCTAGTTGAACATCTGAGCCAAGTTATGAGTTGAAATATCATCTAATCATCATTTAAGGCCGTTTCAAGGTTTTGATGAGAACAAATCGCATATCATCATCACCAGGCTCCATACGAACAACATAGAAATGACATAAGGGTACAGAGGCTTCCCTTTCCATTTGGTCAGAGAATGCTTGATGGAGTATTTAAAGTCACAGAGCTCAGAGAAGCTGCTGCAGAGAACATTGAATATTATGAGTTACAAAAACATTTAATTTGCCTGTGGGATCAATAAAGTATTTTTCAAATGAATAGATTATCTTGTAATGTTGAGACTTTCAGCCCCAGACCCCAACATTGCTTACAGTATGTTAAAAAGCCCCCAAAACTTTCTGATGTCCAGATAATTTAGACATTTATTCAAATGTTATCAGACTGTTGGCAAATACATTTTAGTGCACTTAGCTAATTGAAAGTGGATACCAGATAGCATGCTACTAGCATTCTACTAAAAATCCTCTAGATTCTGGTTCCCTTGTCAGCAGCTCAGATGAATGCAGTGCTGGTTAAAAAGAAATAAATCCACTTGCCTAGAAGCACCTTAGCGTCCTCCACATCAAAGTCGCCATCGCCATCAGTGTCGTACGCCGCCAGTTTACCTACAGAAGCCACAAACATACGGAGCCATCCAGAAACAGAATTACTGCATCTGTCTAGACATCACATAACATTCTACATTCCTACTGAAGCTCAGAAAATGTTATCCAATTGGACTAGGCAAAGAAATTAAGTTAGTCCTGCAAGTTCATCATCATGTTATCACTGTTCAGTATTTCTAGCAGGAGTTTAGCATCTAACAGCCAGGTGTGTGTAAAGTCTTGGAAATTATATGTTATGAATAACTTTTAGAATACTGCTGTCAGCTGGGTGACTGATTCAGCCCCACATTTAGATCCTAGGGGGAGGGGCCAGACACCTGGACATAAAGAGGAAGACCCCATTTATAAAATGATGCTAGAAAATATTCTGGTCAAAGGAGAACAGGTCCATCCAGAAAATTCCGGCATTGTCTAAAAGTGTAATATTTCTTACCAGTCATTTCCAAAAGTGAAACATTCATTTATAGAAATTTATTATACAGAGTCAAAGATTTCAAGCTTTTATTCTTTGCATTTTGAATTATTACGACTTACAGATAATAACAACCAAAAACGCAGCGTCTCAGAAAATGACATTAGATGAATGAAACAGGATGTTTTAAACACAAATATGAGGCTGCTGAAAAGTGGGTTCATTTCTCTGCACTCAGTTCTTGGTTGTGGCTCCTTTAGCATGAATTACTGCATCAACACAGCGCAGCATGGATCATGGATCATGGATCATGGATCATGGATCATGGATCATGGATCATGGATCATGGATCATGGATCATGGATCAGCCTGTGGTTCTGCTCAGATGTAATAAAGTCCTGGTAGCTTTGATAGCTGCCTTGTTGGGTTTGGGGCCTCAACATCTCACAGATTGTGTGTGGGGCTAAAGGTCAGGCCAGTCCTTCCTGTTTCTGTTACCACACTTCTTCCTTCCACTCAATTTTCTTGGAATATGCTTGGATGCAACAACCAGCTTCTTCAGCATTGCCTTGCTGTGTCTACCCCTCTTGCTGGCCGGATGTCCAGTCAGCAGATTGTGTAGCCGACTGACCCAGAGTGAGAGAGCGTTCAGGAAACCTTCAGCTGTTTGCAGGTTAATTCACTTCTTATGGGGTCAGTTTCACCATGAGAGTCCATTACTGAGCTTTTTCACTGTAGCAGAATTTTCAGAGAAACTGAATTTTGAGTTTTTGTTTTCTGTAAGCTATGATCATCAAAATGACAAGAAACAAAAGACTTTGAATCAATCACTGTGATGATTCTGTGGAATGTATGGGTTCCAGTTTCTGAGATGACTGGTAAGAAACATTGCACTTATGCAACATTCCAATTTGTTGATGTACTAGTATTTCAACATAACTTCTTAAAAAGCTGCTGTTACCTAAAAATCAAACACAAACAAATCAACAACAACAACAACAAAAACAAAAACTAGATTCTGATCTGAAAGGAAATGTTTTGCAGTCATGTTTGACTTACAATTCCACTTTATTGCACTAGATGTTCTAGTTAGGGGTGTGCTTGGGGTGCAGGTCAGGACTGCATACTGATCTAATCCAGGCAGAATGAACTTTGGCTTGGTAAACATGTTTGAGCAATACTGAGCATTCTAGAATAATAATCTGTAGAGTACAAAAACAACTAATAAAAATATCCATAACAACAAGAAAAACATGTCTAGTGTTCTTTACCTTGCAATGTTTCAGACAGGTTAATCTGTATGCCCTTAGCCTTGTCTGCATGCAAAACAAGAAATTTGGAAGAACAGCAAGATTAGCAAAGGAAGCAAAGGAGATTGACAAGGCATACACTAATCAAAGATACATACCACAGACAAGAATGTATCATTTTTTATTAGCATGCAGATTAATCAGAAGACACTGATCCAACAATCAGACATGCATTTAAAAATACAACAGGATCAGGTTTAAAAATCAAGTTTCTCACAAACATTTTCTTCCTTTATAAATCCAGCACTAAATTCCAGATTCCATCTTTAGAATGTGATGCTTCAGTCTGATTTGCACAGAGTGATTCCAAGCTGGATCACAGCAGAGGAAAAATATCAACCTCAAAGGAAGAGATGAGTTTAAAAACGAGAAAGATCTCTGGAAGGATTTTTAAACCTGCAACATCATGAAAAGCAGCAAAAGAAAGCTTTGCAGTAAAATATTGAGAAAATATTTCAAATATAGAATTAGATGAAACTGATCTTTTGAGGGCCCTGAGATTTTCTGTCTCCCCTTTTCATGTAAATGTTACACTTTATTTTAAAATGCAGCACCTAAGTCCTAAATCAAGCGTTACGATTGCAGATCAAGCTCAGAAATCAATCTGAGTTTAATTCAGAAATAAAAAGGACTGAAAACAGTGGGTAGTTATTACCGACTGTCCTGTCAGTGGCTGTTAGCTTGACTTGTCTATGCTGACTCTAAACAGGGATGGTACAGAACGCCGTTTAATGCAGGTAAGATGCTAACTCTTTCTATGCTCATTATAAAAACAAGCTATAAATGAAATTAAATAATTAGATTTATGTAAAATAAAAACATTGTCTTAAAGCTAAAACTGCTATTGCTTGCCAGTACCAAGTGCAGTTCTGTTAAAAAGCTTTAAGCAGTCAGTATCTTCCCTGCAGTGGCAGGGAAGATACTTCTCAATCAAAGCTGATTCAAAGTCCCCACAGATTCCGGGGCAGCAGTAAGACAGAGAACCCTAACATGAGAGGTCATCGTTACAACCTGCAGCGTACCATGGTCTATGACATAAAATTACTAGGATAGGTTTTGAAAGTAAAGTGGTTTTAAGATGTAGTGACTAGCTTCTGCGTGGAAAATATTTGTGAATTGGTTGCACTTTTCTGGCTGATCACCTGTCTTTAAAAAGCTTGACATATGATTTGTTTTTGTCTGCAAAGTTGCTAATTATAGCAACAAGCAGTGGGGTGACATTTGCAGACATTATCTGGTAGGCAGGTCCGTCACTGTAGAGCAAAAGGAGACTGTTGCCGATTTTCAGACTTTCGGGGAGGGAGAGGAGGTCGGATTCTCCTGGAGGTATCGGCCGATCACCAGTCTCCCAAAATTAGGGAAATCAAGGTTGATTTTCCTAATTTTGGGAATTTTTGGTGCACTTCTAATGGAAAACTAATCTTTGTTTTAAAATGAAGATGCTAACAACATAGCATTAACGTGTCACAACCTGCTAACAAAATTTTAATTCAAAAATCTGAATTATCCCTTTAAAGTAGCTGGTGCATGCTTTGCCTTTTGTACTGAACTCACTGGACTGGTCAAGCCACAACCTATTTCACAGTGCTGCATCTGCACATCAGCATTTGGTTAAAATTACAGCTCATAGAAAAAGAGGCCAAACAACCAGGATAAGGTGCTGAAGGAGACATGTTTCATGAACTGCTATTTACCATGGATATAGTTAGTTCCTATCAATTCACTATCATTCACTTTGAAGGCAGCGAGCATTAAGGCCACAAATACATGAAGACAGCAACAGTATGAGTCTTAAGTGTTAGATGTGCATGTACGTTCCAACATCTGCCCACCTAGAACTCCTTGATAGTCGACCAAGTCAAAGTAGACCACAGCCACAGAGGTCCAGACACCGAGCAGGGCCAGCACGATGAACCAGGTGAAGAAACTGCTGCTGCTGGAACCAGAGTCCGGCTTCTTCCCGTTCTTACTAGATAACGGGATTTTACCTGCATCTGGAACAAAAACACGCAAAGCGTCAGGTTTAGGACCGTCAATTCATTTCATTAGCAAAGCCATTTAAATGATAACTTTAACTAAGGTCAGTGAATAATGCTTTTCCGAAAGCACCAGTTTACCTTGTCTCGCAAAACATATTCTTTATGTCAATGTTTGCAACAGCTGAGCAGTAAAAATTAGAAACATTTATTACCCACCAGTAAAAAGTAACTGTGTTAATTTAGCTTGATGAATATCTGAGGTTCAAAGAACAAGTCCAATAAGGTAGGTTTACTTATTTCTCCCCTCCTTAAGCTGCCACCTTATCGTGGTGGAGGGGTTTGAGGGCCCCAATGATCCTAGGAGCTATGCTATCTGGGGCTTCATCCCCCTGGTAGGGTCACTAAGGCAGACAGGCCCTAGGTCACGGGTGCCCAAAGTCGGTCCTCGAGGACCGGCGTCCTGCACGTTTTAGTTCTCTCCATGGTGGTAGTAACAACCAGTGTTACATCATGTCACTGTTCTTCTTAGGCCTTCTACTTGGATCCTGGTGCATTAAACCAAGGAGAGAACTAAAACATGAAGGATTCTGGTCCTCAAGGACCGACTCTGGGCATCCCTGCTCTAGGTTAGGAAGCAGACAAAGTGCAGCCTGAAGACCCCTAATGATGACTGACAGCATTGGATTCAGTGTTCCCTCACTCGGACGCAGAGCCCATCCTGGAGTCAGGCCAGGGGTTGGGGCACATTACCGAGTGCCTGGCAGCTGGGCTTTTGCCCATGCAGCCTGGCCAGGCTCAGCCTGAACAGGAGACACGGGTCCTTCTTCCCGTGGGTGGAGTCAAAGGCGTCGAGTGCAGTGTGGGGTAGGTGGTGGCCAAGGGAGGGGTCCCAGCCACCACCCGACATCTCAGGAGGGGAAGCAGTACAGCTGCCGCGCAGAAAAGCCGGTGGAAACGGTCACAAAGCAAGTGTAGTAGAGCTGAGCCGGGCCGGTGGAATAGGGACTTTGTCTCTCGGCTGGCCTGGGAACGCCTTGGGATTCCTCCGGAGGAGCTGGAACAAGTGGCTGGGGAGAAGGAAGTCTGAGCCTCCCTTCTTAGGCCGTCACCCCCACAACCAAACCCCAGATAAGTGGAAGAAAATGGATGGATGGACAATTATTTCTAGGGATGCACATTATATCAGGACTGACATCGGTATCGGCCGATATTAACCTTTTTTTTTTTCCCTCTAGGGGGTCTTTTTGTGGGCTCTAGTGTCCCTTATATGACAGCAGACTGACAGGAAAGGGGGAAGTAGAGGGGGGAAGACATGCGGCAAATGTCAATTGGGTCCAGGAATCGAACCCGCGATGGCTGCGTTGAGGATTCAAGGCCTCCAAATGTGGGTCGCGCTGTCCCCGATGCCACCACAGCACGCCCCGGTATTAAACATTTTTTAACATGTTGGTATTGGCCGATAAATTAAAATGGGTCAATATTAATGACTGATATTTATTTCTATCTTATTTCACAGTACTGAAATATAAATAATATTGGTAAATATGAATTATTGGCCATCACAGCAACATTATTGGTCTGTACTAATATCAAATATTGGCCAATACTTTCATATTGGTGCATCCTTAATAATATCTAGATGAGAACCTCTCACTAGATAAACAATAGATGAATTTGTTGCCAGAGGTAAGGATCACCCAACTCAGCAAAGTTAAACTGATGTCTCACTTAGATCATTTGTTATAGTAAAAAAATTCTTCTAATAAAATAACATTTGTTGATGCATTTGCAGACTTGAGTAGCAGTGGGAATTTTGAGGTTTGATCCATTAAACAGATAAAAATTAGTTTCAGGGCTTGACTTGCTAATGTAAAGAAAACAGCAGAAACAAAAATAAATAAATAAATAAAACTGTCAAAGTATTCCCTACAGTCAAGTTCATGAGAGCCAGTCATTTGTCCTGATTCTCAATCCCCTTCTCTCATCTGCTGCTGGGCTCTGCTGTCTGATAAAAGGCTATAAATCACTGGTTTGGACACATTTCCACAGGAAACAAATAACAGCACTGGTGTGGACATTCTTGGCATACATATGCCACAAAAGGTGCAATATTCCACATTATAAGCATTCAAACTCTGAAATTTTAATTCAGGGGTGTCAAACTCCAGGCCTCGAGGGCCGCAGTCCTGCAACTTTTAGATGTGCCTCTGCTGCGCCACAACTGAATAGAATAAATAAGTCTCTGGAGAACTGATCTACACAAGGTGGAGGTAATTAAGCCATTTCATTCCAGTGTTTTGTACCTGTGGCTCATCTAAAAACTGCAGGACTGCGGCCCTCGAGGACTGGAGTTTGAGACCCCTGTTTTAATTATTAAAAGGGATTTAGATAACATTTTTAGAATTGCAACAATCAAATTGTTGGATTATTTTAGCACCGACAGTAATAAATGCTACTATAAATTAAAATTATTCTGCTCATATATATTTGTTTGACATGTTGATTCTATAGTACTTTGATCCTGTAAAACAACAGTATTTTAAATCACCATGAAAATCAGCAGAGCCTTGATCCAATAGGTTCTGCCTGCATTGCAATGACCTGAATCAGGTGTGTTAAAGTACGGAAACTTTTAAAACATGCTGAGGACCAGAATTGAAAACCCTAAAGCACTAGTGAAGAATTGCTCACATTCAGTCCTCAAGAGCTGCCATCCTGCAACTTTCAGATGCTTCCCTGCTCCAACACACCTGAATCAAACGAATGGCTCGTTGCCAGGCCTGTTCAGAGCTGATCCTGGTCTGTTGGACTAAAAGTTTCAGGACGGTAGCTCTGGAGGACTGGACTTGAGCACCCCTGGAGGAGCCAAAAGGCTACACCAGAAAGGACGAACCAGATCCAAAAAGTTATTCTGGGTGTGCCAAAGATATCCCACAATGCATGATGGGAGAAAGGGCAGAGAGAATGAACAGGTGCTAAAGGGAGATTTGTGTTGCCAGGTCAGATTTCAGAGACGTCTAGCAGTGCTCACCTCTGAACACGGTTCCAAATGTAAAGCTCACTAACCTGGGTGAAACAAATGGAATGTTTAATGCCTTTAACCTGTAAGGGAATTTTCACCTATCAGGTAAAACTTGACCAGAACAATGTGGAAGTGTGATACAGAGGTCTGTGCTGCATTTGTTGCTTCAGAACAAACAAAAAGCACAGTTGGACACAGAATGCCTAAATGTGGCCAAACGTCAAACATGGGTGTGTACCTGACTCCATTAAAGGCTTCTAACAAACAACTAGAATACAAGATAAAATAACCAATGAAGTTAATAGGACAAGACAACCAGACAACCAGACAGGCAGGTTTTCAGAAGACAGCTGTCCTTCACTCTGAACCTAACAACCAGTCCCTTTCAATGACCTTGAACCTGATCTCACCTTCCCTACTACCTAATCAGCCACTCATGAGCAGACCTATTCCTCACCTTGCATTTCCCCTGCAGGAATCGCCGTGACAACAGGCGGTGTGATGGACTCTACCAGGTTTGCTGGATCACCCATCCCTGCCATATGAGAGCTTGACAACTAGTGGTGAGCTGAAAAAGCAGCTCTGAGTCCCCGCCTCTGCTGCCTCCTTTGTGTTCCTATCCAGCCCTTCCCTCCTGACTTGTTTTGTTTGTTGTCGGGTCAGTCAGTAAGTCACTCTTGCTGTGGGTATGGATGCGGAGGTCATTCAGAGCTTTTTATAGTGCTGTTAAACAGCTGGCCCTGACATACAGGCAGAGAAAGGAACACAGTCACTGTCATGCACAGCCTGGAACAAGTGGAGGGGGAGTGGACAAGAATTGGCTCCCAAGCAGAGAAAAGAGAATAAAATCTCATGTTTGACATCTACATCTTACATAAACCACAATATTATTTAAAGATCGTGCTAAATAATGCACTGCCTGAATCTGTGAACTAACCTCAGCAATGACCAGTCCCTCCCTGAGTGAGTTAATGGACCAGGAGCTCCCTCTTTCACCTGACAGACACAGTTTCTTCCCTGCTCTGTCTCCACCTATTGAGTCCCTCCAAACAGACATCCATCTTTCTTATGGCTGTTCTAGGTCATCGTCTCCACTAGGTCCAGGAAAATACATTAGGACTAGACTTTGTTAGACCATGTGGTTGGTTCAACTTTTATCTGAGTATACAGTGGACAGCTTGGTCAGCTCATTTAATCAATCCAACAATATTAAACTACATTTAAACATTAGCAGCAGTTTTTATGTTGGTCTCCTTTTCCATCCATCCTTTATGTGCTTGCATGACAGGAGACATTGTTTTCCATGAAAGTTTCTTCAGTTCCTCAATGTAATATTATACTGTTGGTATTTAAAAAAGCTTGTCAAAACAATGTTGGCATTCTACTACCCTACTGTGGGACTTTTTGAAACAGGAAATATTGTTCTCATACCTCTGTTTGATGAAAAGCAGCCAGTTCTTTCAGCCAGTTGACTGGTATTGTGCAGTAAAGGTTTGTAAGCATGTTCCATTCAGCCCCCTCTACGTAACCAACTCATGCTTACCTGTAGAGACTGAAGAGCATTTTGTTTAGTAATCTGGAAATATCTGTGTGAATATCTTTGTGTAATTTGGTGGATCTCACTTCACTGCTCTGTGCACTGGATAAGTGCACAGAAACCAGTTTCTCTTTCTCAAAGCAAACAGTAAAGCCCAGCCCAGCATGGGCTCACCTCATCTCAGAGTCTTGAGGTATCTGCTTTGCTCTGCTGTGGCAAAGCAGATAGTCTACATGACATTTTAAAGAGGTCACTGCCTTACTGTTGCCCTGCAGTAAGAAGGTCCGAGGAGGCAGATGCAGCTCCCTACCACCCTGCATGGACAAGCAGGTACAGACAATAGATGGCTGGATAGGCCATCACCCTCATTTCTTATAAACAGTCAGTGCAAAAACATTGTACAGCTCCTTTAAATCCTAAGGGTTTATATGCATCTAGTGCAGTGGTCTCCAAGCTTTTGGCCACATGGTCAAATTTGCCAAATTCAAAATACTCATTGTATTCAAATCACTTTTCTCCTGCCAATAAAGAAATAAACACATAAAAAGATTTTGTTTATCTTATTTATATTTGTTCAGAAATTAAGTAACTTAAAGGGGAGCTTTTCTAAGCCCTTAAATATTTTTTATGTACTTTTAGTGTCTAGGAATGAAAATAATTAAAATTTATTCTCTGCTGTAGCTGCCTGGATATCTTTATTTTTTGTTTTGGGTTATATTTTTCAGTCTGTTCATTTTTCTCTATTGAACTAAAACGTTTTCTTCTCCAACGTCTCTGACTTTACCGTGGAACTGCTAAACAAGATCATGACTTCATGACTATCAGTTTTGTGAATACACCATTTTTCCCCCCTCGCAGTGATTTTGTAGTCCAAGTTCATTTATACCAAAGTTGCAATTAGGCAACTCAAAATGTTCAGTTCTAGTGTGTATTAATGCACATAATTCCTTACATCACCACCTCCAGCATCAGAGCCTCTCCAAAGTGCTTCATTCATTAGAATGTAGCCATATCAGTGGTCTGTTGCAGTGCCTCCGCTTCCCCCACACAGCCTTTCCTTTTTGGTTTCATATGTTAAATAACAGTGGCGTGAAATCTGTGGTGTGGTTTTGGAAACTTGAGGTTGGATTCAAATGTCTTAGAACTTTGTAAAAAAGATCAGATCATTAACATATTAAAGTCCTGCTTAGCCAGCCTAAAATCTCTCATAACTTCACTATGCATGGCATTCAAACACAAACGGATGCAACGATTCACTCCATTGTTCTCTTTGACAATAAAATTTTAAAAAATAATTCCATGTATTTTGGCACTGAGATGAAAGTGGCAAAACCAGAACAGTTCCTTCATCAGTTTAGTAGAAAATTCACAGCCAGTGGGAGTTTGAATAAAATAGATTTACATGAATTAAACATTTACCACCTGTTATGAATGTGTCTAGATGTTGAAACATGAAGTTCAACAAGAAAAAGAAAAAAAGTGGTCCAATTTTAAATGGTCAACCATAAAGAAAGCGTGGCTGTAAATGCTGTTGCTCCTTTTTCATTTGTAGTTGTGTTGCAACATATTTAAGAAAGCAGGAAAATCTGGTATATGCATTATGACAAATGGGTCCTTGAGCACCACTCAGTTTAAAATAGAACATTTGGGTCAAATCAAACTAAACCAATTAAAGCAGAAGAAACCTATGTAGATGAAACTGCACTGATCTCATTGCCCCAATAGGTTTTGAAAAAGGACCACTTAAAGTAACCTTGTGCAGCTAATGTCTTCAAATTTAGAAGGTTATATTGAACACCAGAGGCACAGACTAATCTACATGTGTGTCTCTATCAACTGAAGGGCTATGAAAAACTGAACTTTCAGAAATTCAATTAGAAAAAGTTATTTTATCAAATTGTAACATTCTAGAAATAATCTTTATGCTCGTTGGTAAAAAAACAACTCAACTAAACTAAACTATTCTATCCATATGCCATCTTAAACCACTTGTGCTTGAGGGTGACCAATGATCTCCAGTGGTTAATGGTCAAGAGGCAATTAACATTACAGTCTTGTTGTTGGCTGTAAGAGGAAGTCAGAGTATCCAGGGGGAACACATGCAAACTCCATGCAAAAGAGCTCCGGACCTCCTCACTGCAAACCAACAGCTCTACCAACTACACCACCATGCAGCACACACACACACACACACACACACACACGCACACACACACACACACGCACGCACGCACGCACACACACACACACGCGCGCGCGCGCACGCACACACGCACGCACACACACACACACACACTGCCATTTATCAGAAATATAAAACAAGGGGAAGAAAAACAAAATACAACAAAAAAAACTATGGATGGAGTTTGAAAACATTTTCACAGAACTGTACCCATTGAGATATGTAGCATAACAATACATAATTGATATTATTCAACTCACTAGATAATGCAAGACAAAGTTTACAGTTTAGCATAGAAGTCAGTTTGTGTCATCCAGACTTTGTCTTTAGGAAATGTTTGTAGTTCCTTTTGTTAGTCTCCATGGATAAATATCAGTATCATCAACATTATGCTCAACATTTTTCCAGTGCTGTCTAATATTTATTCCAAGTTTGTATAATGCAGTTTGTGCAAAGAAACAGCTATCCAGCCCATTCACATATTACACAATAAATAAAAACTGCCAAACCCAAACACAGAAACTGTTGCATAACGTACCGTTCTGTTCCTCCATGCCTTCCAGATTGTTAATATTAGTGCAGCAGTTATTTCACACACATGTTCGAATTCCAGTATTTTTCAGACAAATAGGAGATCTTGCTGCCGAGTCTCTTTTTTTGTACATATTGTTCAGTTTAAGCTACTCCTCTTAAATCTTACGTAAGTTCTGCCGAGTTCCTGGCTCCTATCCTCAACTCTTCTCCTGCAGGCCTTTTACAAGCATGCATGCTGTTGTGCCCACACTTCCACATGCATCTCTGTAAGCCTATGAGGACATTCAGGCTTCTCTCACTCTGTAACTTTTGACACAGTCGACAAACTTTCACTAAATCTGTCATTTTAGTTCAAAGTGGGGACTATCAGGTTTCCCACTTAGTGGAATCTTACACAGGCTATTGCAAGTATTTCCAAGCAGAAACCCTGGCTGGTTCACTTTTCAAGCACTGGAATCTGTGAAGTTGGACAGTGCATTCCAGGGATGGAGGCTGGGACCTCAGCACCTCAAAAGCAGTAAGAAGGAACTCACATCTGGATTTTTGGGGAGAAGAATCCTGAAAGTCTCCAGTATAAGTTGAAAATAAAATGGCTTAAAAGATACAGTTGAGGTAAAATAATTAATTCCTAGAGTAACCTAACAGTATCACTAGAAGTTCTTTATTCAGCCGCTAGAGTTTGTAAAAAGGGATGGATCTAATGTCTGTAAGGAGACAAACATCCAGTCTGGTGCTGCTAAAATTCCAGAATACTGAATGCACCATAAGAGAATCAGCAGTTTCCTGAAAACAAGGCTGTATGATTACTTTTAACCTCGCAAAATTCATATTAGTTTGACTGCAGACACAACACACCTCCAAATGAAAACCAAATGAACACAACTGCAAGTCCATGCAAGGTCAGCTAGAGGCATTTTCACTTAAGGATTTTTGTGACATTATGCAAATAAAAAAAAATAAAAAAGAAATAATAGAACACTACAACACACAGCACAACAATCCCAGTGGAACGGACTTGGCTGTTACCCTTCCATCTCTGCAGAGTTCAGCACCTCCCAGGATTCTGAACAGGGAAGAAGGAGCAAGAGCCCTTAAGGAAACCATTACAGAAATGTAAGAGCAAATGCAATGAGAATGATGAGAGCAGTGATCTTTGATCACAAACACACAGATCCAGCTTTTCATCCATTCATCGATCGACATAATGCCATTAATGTCTCTGAATTGTCCTTTTCCCATGGAGGAATAATTAGAAAAGACAAATTTAATGAATCATTAAAACAAGAATTGGGGGGCGTGCTGTGGTGGCGCAGGGGTTTAGCACACCCCATGTTTGGAGGCCCTAGTCCTCAACGTGGATGTCGCGGGTTCGACTCCTGGTCCCGACGTCCTTTGCCGCATCTCTTCCCCCTCTCCTCACCCTCCTTCCTGTCTGCCTACCGTCACAAAAATACGGGCCAGTAGCGCCACAAAAACTCTTTGAAGAAAAAAATGGGAAAAAAAACAAACAAGAATTGGGTACACAAATTTGAATTTTCTGTGGATTGTTTTTGGTCCATACAGTGTCAAATATATACATACAGCCCCAGTAATAACTAGATAAAAGTTGATGTTTGACCACTCTGTGTGAGGAATGGTCACGTTTTAACTGGTTGATTTCTGGACACTGCGACAGACTGACGACCTGTCCAGGTGACCCTGCCTCTTGCTTGGAACGTTAGCTGGAGACAGACACCAGCAGGCCTCCTGACCCCACTAGGGAGAAGGGTGTTAGAAAATGGATGGATGGATTTCTGGACACTAGCTAGGTTTCCAGGTAGTTTGTCCATTCGCAGGCTAACATCAGGCTTCTGATACCTTGTGTATGTTCAAAATGTTTGGTCTGTGTCAGGAAACAGGCCACATTCAATTTATTCCATAAAGTAAAAGCGAAGTGTTCAGTATGTGGTTTCCTTGTATTTTGCAACAGGAAACATTTGGTGCATTTATGCAAATATTTGAGAATGTATGTATTATTTTGAGGGGCTCCACAGTGGCGCAGTTGGTAGAGCTGTTGCCTTGCAGCAAGAAGGTCCTGGGTTCGATTCCCGACCCGGGGTCTTTCTGCATGGAGTTTGCATGTTCTCCCTGTGCATGGTGGGTTCTCTCCGGGTTCTCCGGCTTCCTCCCACAGTCCAAAAACATAACTGTCAGGTTAATTGGTTTCTCTAAATTCTCCCTAGGTGTGAGTGTGTGTGTGAATGGTTGTGTGTCCTGTGTGTCTCTGTGTTGCCCTGCGACAGACTGGCGACCTGTCCAGGGTGACCCCGCCTCTCACCTGGAACGTAGCTGGAACCAGCAACCCTCCCGACCCCATAAAGGGACAAGGGTGAACAGAAAATGGATGGATGGATGATTTTGATCCCATTTAGGTTAGAAAACAAATACCACAGTAAATCTAGTCTTGTGCTCCCAACTGTTGTTTGTAAAGGTTAAAGCTGTGTACATTTCGAATAGGACCAGACATACTAATGACAAAAAAAGACCTCAAACATTCCAAGAGTCTAATGATCAGATATTCAAACACCTGGCTAACACCTCACTGGTTGTACATCTTTATCAAGCAACTCAGTAAGCCAAAGTAAGTATTTGACGAGCCACTGTCAGTCCCAACAGAAGAAATGCTGATGAGGCACATGTTCCAGTCACATCAATTAGATCAAACACTCCTGTTGCTGTTCAAACATTCAGCAAGAAAGGCTGAGAACAGCACTGATCCTAATAACTGACAGAAATATGGGTTCCTGAGAAAAGTGTGCACTCAACCAGTCAGAACACACAAGAAAATTGCACGTAATTCTTACACCGTTTTTGACTTTGGAGTTATTGGGAACTTGAACCCAGTTTTTATGTTTTAAGCTGGTTGAACAGAGTAAAGACAATCAGAAATCAAACCTCTGAAACATAGATAGACTTTTATCTAGTAAATTTTAGTCTTTGCAATATTTAGGACAAAATGTATTTTTTATTTTGATATATTTTGTAAAAAGAGAAAGAGTTAAATTCCTTTTGTATCTGTTGGCATGTGGGCATGTATGTGTGTGTAAAGTGCTGCAATAAATCAGATAAAAATAATGAAAATAAAATGAGTAGACTATGTTTTCTGGACAACTAGCTAGTGGAATGTGCCTGATCAGTGAACTCCTTTTGATGTGGAGAAGCAGAGGCTCTACTTCGAGCTCTGCTTCAGGATGTTTAAACTCCTCACCCCAACTCAAAGGCCGAGTCCAGCCTTCCTCAAAAGAAAGCTCATTTCATTGTTTGTGTCCAGGATCTCATTCTTTCAGTCTTGATTCATATCTCGTGGGGTCAAAACGCACATAGACCAAAAAAATCGAGAGCTTTGCCCAGGCATCACCACAGTAGAGCAGAGTGATGCCCTCAATACTGTAGACCAAGACTGTGTTTGTTCATCTCCCATTACATCCTACCATCCCTGGTGAATAAGACACTGAAATACTTAAAAAAAACAAAAAATTGTTAGAGAAAACCTATAAATGACTATAAAATAAATTTTGCCCCATCCAGATAACTCAACACTAGATGAAGTGGAGCACTAAGGACTGTAAAGACATGAACATTTTCTGTCAAGTTATGGTATAAAATTTGGTTGTCAATTTTCATTGATATGTATTTTTATCAATATTATTAAAAAATTATTTTTGCCCAAAACCATCTCACTACTCACTAATGAGCCTCTTCTGTCAACCGGTACTTAGGCAGTTGAACTTTCCTATTGGTTGCAGCCGGTGCAGCTTGGTACAACTTGTTCACGGCCCTATGTTCAAGTATAAAAGCACAAAGCCCCCCCCACTCCACCTCCCAACGGAAATATCCACAATAAAGTCTTAGCTGCCTTGTCTATGTATTTATTTGCATACAGCACAGTTAGTGAGATCCAGGTCAATGTGTCCACTCAGGATGCATTTAAATACCTGTTTGAATGACGCATTTAGAGCAGGAGGCTGATGATGATGATGTCAGGACTTGCTATGTTGGGTTTTTGTATACCATAGCATTGGTAACTTTTAGAATTGTGACATCATAAAGGTGGATACAATCAGTAAAGCCCTTCTTATGGCCCAGGTAACAAATGCATGGCCAGCCACTAATTAGCAAAAGCTCAACTAGAACACTGTTTACTTCTTGACTTTACTTCTGCATCATGAAAGTGTCTGAAACGTTCAAGGGACAACCCAATCACAGAGTTTTCCAATATAGAGTATAATATAATGGTCTTCTGATTTTATAATAAAACAGCATTTGCAAATTTGATCAAAAAAAATCAAAGACGAAGCTGAAATTGGCTTCCCATTGTAGTCTCTGTTTCAAGAGATGGCTGAAACCTAATTTCCACCTAATTTTTCACTACCTTGAGAGTTTGTAAAAAAAAAACTACAATCCTTAGACTCTTCAAATCTGAACTATATTATTCCACAGTAATTAGAGAGTCATTCAAACGGCCTTTCAGGGTCATTTCAGAACTTTTTTTGGATCTAAGATACAAACAGAGGTTTAGGTTACTCTGGGTTACTCAAGAAATCTGCTGCTATCTTCTCAAAAAGCTCAAAGATAAATGAAGAAAGCGCAATGGAGCTTGGGATCCTCAAGCTCCATTCAGAAGTTACCATCCAGGTGAATATATCCTGGTAACTTCTGAATGTTACCTGCTGTGCTCATTCATTTCAAATGTACCAGTAGAGGGATTAAGAGAGCGGATGGAGAAGAGCGGTCTAGAGATAAACAAGGCAGCTTTCCATACAGTACATACATTTTCTATACATTTCCCTTCCTGGACTGAACAGCCCAAACTTCTCAGATGGTGGAGGGTGTGCTGGGTTTGAGTGT